>NW_015150748.1:139184-146802 GCF_000732505.1 Cyprinodon variegatus
GCTTTGGTCAAGTCTCCTAACTTGAATAAAGGCGCTATATAAGTACATGCCATTTATCAGTTCAATGTCTGTACTGCAGATTCTATCAATGCCCAGAGTTATATCATCTGCAAACACAACCAGGCCCTATCCATTATCATAGCCTCTGTTCTTATTGTCTACCAAAAGTAAATAAAAAATGTCATTATGTATGTTATGCGTTATTAAGGTTAGATTTCATATAATTGTATTTGTCTATATTTTTGTGTTATTGTGGCATTCTGCCTACATAGTCCCTTTGAGGTTTATTTTTCACTAAAAGTCTCACATTCACCCTTTCTTTAAAGTGAGCAGCTGATTTCCATAAACAAATATTTTGCAAAAGTTCCTACTTATCGAAAGGGAACCTTTTAAAGATTAGATGTTAATCCTACAAAATTTGTACCACCTTTCTTAAATAAAAGCAACTTGTATTCATAGTCCAGTGTTTTGCCAGGTACTGTTCTCTCAGGTCATCTCCTCACCTTTACAGTGTGAAGGGTTGATGAGACCCAGGAGAGCAGTCTGCTTTTATGTCAGAGGGACTTAATCTACTTTTTTCTGCCAGAACTCAACATGAATCATAATGCATCAGCCCCCAGTCCTCACTGCTGCTCAACTTATCAGGATTACAAGATGGGAGGGACGGAAAATAATAAAAAGAAAGGAATTTGGTGTTATTTCCAGAATAAAGTTTATTGTATCTGCTTACAGTAAAAAAAAAAATGGATGAGGTAAAGAGGAAAGAGGGTTCAAAGCAGGGGAGGATTTCTCATTTTACGTTCTTTTTTCCTCTACCACCGGTAACAAAACAAGATGGATGGTTGTTAAACTAAAGCAACATATACATACACACATATATGTATGTATATATATATATATATATATTTTGTATTATTCAAACATTAAAATAACTAATTCAAAGATTTGAAAATGTTGATATATAAGGAACTTTGCTCTCTACGACTAGCAGTTCTCAAGCCCTTGCTTCTACTATGTAGATGTATTGCAAAAAAGAAAAAAAAATGGATTAATGGTTGTGTAACAATGAGAGCATTTTTTCAGCATTATTAATCTTCCTGTAATTGTTTCAATAGATCACACTGAAATCAGAATCATGAGAAAATTTCTAAATGACATATTATTACAATTAAACATTTGGATGATTTCAAAGGAACTTTATTTTCGCAAGTCTAATTAGAAGTTAGGATATGATTAACTCCATCCCTCAAATCTATTCTAGCGTTGCTAAAAACCTGCTCACAACAATCCACTTGGTGTATGTGTGAGAGATCCCACGTCATGCTCCCTCATTCTTACCTGCTCCAACTACTTTATCAATAGCAATGCAGGACGCATCAAGCTCCTTGGCAAACTCATGAACAGCCTGGCTTGGGTCCTCGTATGTGTGGGGGTCCACGTACGTTCTGATACCTGGCAGGCGCACTGCAAGATATAAAAGGTAACTTTGCTGTTTTCATTAAAACTTTGGTAATCCATCCATCCATCCATCCATCCATCCATCCATCCATCCATCCATCCATCCATCCATCCATCCATCCATCCATCCATCCATCCATGCAACCTTCATGCAGAAAGACATTAAGATGGTTAAGTTCTAGGAAAAGGCTAGTTACAACATGTTACTAAGATTAAATACAATTTCAGTAAAAATTAGGATAATACCTTTTATTTTGTTAATTAATTAAGTTAACCTGTATGATAAAATTCAGAATACATGTTATATCCCAGCAAATATAAGTTTCTAAATAGCTTATCTTGATAATAAAGAATCCATATTGCAAAAGCTTATCCATTACTACAGTAAGAGAAATAACTAAAGGGTGTAAAACAACTGATTTTGAAACTAATATATACATAGTGTA
This sequence comes from Cyprinodon variegatus, assembly GCF_000732505.1. Taxonomy (NCBI): domain Eukaryota; kingdom Metazoa; phylum Chordata; class Actinopteri; order Cyprinodontiformes; family Cyprinodontidae; genus Cyprinodon; species Cyprinodon variegatus. The sequence goes on from NW_015150748.1 coordinate 141,089, forward strand.
CTTTTTCTAGATGTTTGTTAATTTGCATAGTTGCTCTTAAATAAACACATTTTCAGAAAATAAATCATTTTAATATATTAAAACAAATATAAAGCTGACTAATAGCTTCTCCATTATTTAGCTGGTACATTATTTTTGAAGGTTTGTCAAACCATATTGGACCATGCATGTGAAAACTTAGTATACGTTGGATTGGTCTTTGGTATACATTTATTTTCAATATATAGCCTGACCCCCGGAGAGAACTCCACCAGCTGCCACTGCGCTCTGTGTATACAATATGACAATAAAGTTTGTCTAAGTCTAAAGTCTTTAAAAAAACACCCTGTTATTTTGAGGAAATAATAAATTGGCAGAAAACGGATTTCTTCTCTTTAAACCTTTCAGCAGGGTAATCATATCTAAACATAAAGTAGAACAACACAGAAATGTTTAACAGACGTAAAATAAACTCTATTTCATGACCCCAAGACCCGTGTCTAATAAAAAGTCTGTGGGGTGAGTTGGACTGCACAAAGGACAAAATATAAGAAGCCTTGGGACAAACTAAGATAAGGTTGTGCAATGAGGAAAATTTATTTGTTTTCTAGGGTATATAAGTGTGCATATATGGCTTACATATATACCTTAACTGCTGTGTTCCAGTCCAGTAGAATGGACTTGAGAAAGTTTTCATTTGAACGGTCTAGGGGGATTCAGTAGGCATGTGAGTGTTTTTGTATGGCAGACTAAAAGTGTTGATGTTTTGTTTTAGTAGTCCTGTCATGAGGAAATTTATGTCCTGTAACTGACCCATACAAATTATTCACAAAGCAGCGAACGGAGCCTGTTTAGTGCCTGGGAAGTTCGGGGCTAATGCTGGGTGAAGAGTTAAAGGTGAAATAATCTCAAATAAATATGCTTGTTTTGCACAGTTCTGAGAAAAGCAATGCTACTTTTTTACATGAAGTTAGAAGTCCTTTTCAACATGGTCCAATATTTGTAAGAAAATACATCTAAAAATGATCAGGGAAAATACATGGAATCGAGTTGAACTCAGCGATATCTAACCTTTGGAAAGAATTGACTTTGAACCATGCAGGACTCAAGAGGATATAATACTCACAGTGCCCATTGCCAAAGTGAAGTCTTTTCTCATCAGGATGTTTGGATTTGCTGCGGCAACAAAACCTGCCAATTCACATAGAAAAATCTAAACTTGAGCCACAATTTCCAGTAAGAATTCACCCAATGGTTCAGCCTAGAGGCTGGTGAGAGCTTTGTGTGTGTGTGAAATGAGCTCTTTTAAGCTTAGTGAGGATAAGTAAGTCTTGTAATGTGCCATGGATTTACAATGTGGCCTGTCTGAAAGCTCCTGTCGGCCAACTTGAAGCACACATCTGCTTGTGAACACAACACACATTCATATTATATGGAGAGCTCAAACTAAAAATGCTTTAACAGAAATACAAGAAAGCAGATGTAAAAGGTAAAGAGGTCAATTTCGAGACACTAATTCAATCAACAAACAGTTCCACCAAAAATAGAGCAAACAGATTGATGTGATTGAAGGAGACCACAACTTAAAATCCAGAATACGAGCGGGGGACAGACCTGCCAATGAGGACGTACAGCAACACGGTGAGCAGTATGATGGCCACTGCACAGGAAATGGCAATTAAAACAACCTGGCTGTTCTCACTGGAGATCGAGAAGGCAGCTGAAAAAAAAAAAAGGTACATCTCGGTTTAGGCACATCAAAATACACAGTTCTCTGGTAGCTTCACAAAATATGCAACATGTAATGGTTTGTAGAAGAGGTTACACTGAGCTTTTTCAAAACGTGCTGCAACACAACCACTATCCTAAAATATAAGTATTTCACTGGGAATTGTGATGAGAGGCCTGCACAGACTAATACAAAGCTATGGAGGGGAAGAAAATTACCTATGTTTTTCAATAGTTCTTTTTTCTTTCAATGTAGGTCTCAAATGTTGTTGAATCCCAACCCAGTAACCTTTGCTGTATGTCTTCTAACCTCTCTCAACCTAATTTCCTGCTAGTCTATTATCAAATAGAGGCAACTTGCAAAACAAAGAAAAATCTTAGAAAGAACCATATTGCACTGGACCAGTTTTACACATAATAACGTGGGAACATTGGTCCACTTTGAGCTAAATCAGTTTGAGCAGTCATATTTTTAGTCAGTTTCAATAAACATCAGTTTACAATTCTAAACAGAATTTCTTTCTTGGATTAAAAAATGGACATGAAATGATACCTTTGACCAAGGTTTGATCGAAACCATTTTATTCTTAAACATGGTTATATATGATTGCTTCATTCCCTGCATGTGTTGTGTAAAACTGCTAGTAAAGTTTCTTAAGGTTCAGTAACAATATTTATCCTTTTGTTACTCTTTCTGTGCAACACACAACTAAGAGCTTTCTTATCAACAGATTGTCCATATAACTAGTTCAGAGTAACCATGGACCTTTGCCTAATAGCTCAAGGTTGACCTTTTTCAACCATGCCATTTCTCAGCAGGTTTGTAGATATGCCATAACCTGGTGTGTTTTTTTGAGGAATTTGTAGAGCAGTGCTCTTTCTTTAAATTTAACCTGTCTTCTGTGTTAATTAGTCTTCATTATTCTATTTATTGAATAATCCACTATTTGTAAACAAAGCTCTTAGGCCTTGAGAATAAAACTGAACTGAAATCTGGGATTAAATTGTTCATGTATTGTTTTTTGTTTTCAAATAAGGGAAATGCGGGCAAGTGGTTACAATGGATTTTATTTATAGATGTCAGAAAAATGGGGCTAAAAAATATCTACCAAACCTGTTGTAACTCATGCATTTGATATCCCCTCAGATTAATACAACACTTAGCTATGATCTGTAAAATCAAATTTGGATGTTTGAGGCTTTATGGCAAATAAAAAGTGATGATGCTGATACTCCTGCAATGGAGTGTAACAAATTTGTAAAGAAAGTATTATTTCTTTGTTAAGCTTACAGTCAGGACTGGTTTCAAACTGGAAACTGGGACTGGTGGCTCCGTATCCAGCTGCAGTGCGCGCTCTGATCTGGAGTAGGTAAGCTGTATTGGGCTTCAGACCATTCAGGGTCACATTACAACCTTTAGCTCGGAGGATGGTGTAGCTGGTCTCTTGCTCTTCCTGCAAAACAACAAAGAATACTTGAGAATTTAAGATTTGTAATTATGTTATACATTCTATCTTTGTTTGCTGATACCATAAGGGGATATAGTATACATAATACACAATGATCAGTACTGTACAGACCATATTCATGCCATTTTTGAATACATGCACATATACACAGGAAGAAAGGGAGGAGAGGGGGTTTGACAGCTTCCTTCTCAGGCTGATGAATTATCCGTTTTATATTTTATGACTTCTTTCCTACTGATCTCAAGTGATAGGACAACAGGTAGATTTACACATCAGGTCTGCATTCAATTCATTGTTTCCAGATGTTAAAGAAGGAAAGGACATTGGAGAAAAGAGAGGAGAGAGCAAAGGTTGAATGAGAAGTAGAGGATATACAACATGCTACAAACACACTTTTCTTAAGGACAAGACTAGGCTCAATGTAGCTGTTAGAAAAAAGAAATATATCTTTGGACATTGCTTAAATAAAAAAAAAAAAAGAAAAGACATCAGTTCTTGTTTTACCAAAGATTTAAACTCTTCAACTTTTTCTACATCTGAAATTATGCTATCAGTCAATGGCAAACACATGATTGCAAACACACTGTTGCTGACCCAGTTCTAAATAATGAAACATAGTTTCACAGATGAAAAACAGGACCAGCCTGATTTCAGGCCCTAATAAAAAAAATAATCTAGATGACTTCATCATCAATCTTAAAACTGAGTTATGTTTGGAAATGCTGACAAACTCATAAAAGTTGTTTTAGATCTGAACAGATCATAAAGGCTTTGTCAAAAGCTTACTTCACTCCATGTGATGCCAGATGCTCATTTGAACGGGCTGGCATCGTAGGATCTTAAGGGTACACAGACACAAACCCACGGCTGTTAAGTCAGTGTCCAAATGAAACTGGCCGCCTCTTCATAGGGAAGAACTTTAATGGTACGCAAAGCTTTTCAAACATGTACGTGTCCGAAGAGGAAACTGATACACCCGACCAGCACTGGAACAACTTTTCATCGCGACTATAAATCTTAGGCAGCTTGTCAAAGGGCAGTGATTGAGACAACATGTGATCCCCTGAAAATAAAACACAGGTGTGGTGGAACAACAAGAGAAAAGAGTGAGAGCATTGGCATCACACACTATACGTGTCTCACTAAAATCCTGTTGGCTCTTTTAACAAGGCCCTGGTGCTCAGCTTTGCCTTGATAATCCAAACAAGGCTGCAGCAAATTACAGCTCTTGTGTGCACACAGGCAGTCATGGATGCATAACAGAAGTCTGGTAAACACAGCATTTCAGCAGGCATTCATTTTGTTTAAGGAATCTTAAGACTAAATAAACAGCTTAAACTGACTTGGTTTTGAAGCGCCCTCTCAGCATTCTAGATTCAATGATAAAAATTGTAGAAGCAGTCAGCAGAGTGTACTCCCACAAATTCTATTTTCACAAAGTGCACTTGTAAATGGCTTACTGGCTGCAGAGGGGCTTTTTTTGCCAAGGAAAGCGACAGACAGAGTGTATAGATCATGCAGCTTTCCAGAAGATGAAACACCTCTTGTCTTCTGGGAAGATTTCTGGTTGGGAATTCCCAAGAATATCACCAAACTTCTTTGCTCCTGTTATATATGGGATAGGAAATGAACAACACTAGAGCTCTAACACTTCAGACATATGAGCTGGTGGTTTCATGACTGTGGGACATTGAAGTAAAATTCATAGTAGTAGGAGTTATTTTAGAAATTAACACATGTCACAAAGAGGAACTTGGTTAAGGACCAGAATACTGCTTCAAAATCGGATGCGAGCAGATGTGGATCAAGTTTCTCTGGACCAGGAATGTAAATTGGTGAAATAGCTCATCTTTAAAAAATGTTCCTGTAAAATGTTTCATCCCCTCATAAAAGTTTTTCTCTTTACATGGTGTTCCATGCACAATCAATTTTTCCCTAAAAATTGAGTAAACTCTTCTTGTGAAGTATTGATATTTCTTATACTTCTTGAAGTTATTATACATTTTATAGTTCATTTATATGAAGTTTGTTAGGGGATTACGCTTGTGTTCTCAGAGGGCTGCAAGTACCCGCTTTGATCCCCACAGCCTCCATTCTGGGTTCCTGAGCAAAACCCTTTACCTCACACTGCTCCCCAGGTGCCACACAATGGAAGCCCACTGCTCCCCAAGGGGATGGGTTAAAAGCTGAGGTACATTTATCCAATGTGAGGTCAATAAAGTTAAATTATTTATTAATATGACTGATTGGGATTTTATGTAATTGCTACTTTAGATTAGCTTCAGCTGATCCAAAAAACGAGAGAGCTAAGAAAGTAGCTGAAAGACTTGATTGAAAGACTTTAAAATACATCTATTAGTATATAAGACACTTAATGGATCAGCACCTCAACAAATAAGAGGTTTGTTGTCAGTCTATATACCTCCCAGACCACTCAGGTCTTCTAGTTCAAGCCTACTCTGTTCACCCAGAACTGGAACCAAACATGGAGAAGCAGCATTTAGTTCCTATGCTCCACTTATCCGTAACAAACTAGGA
>NW_015150748.1:147402-152644 GCF_000732505.1 Cyprinodon variegatus
TATATATATATATATATATATATATATATATATATGTATTCAAATTGTACAAAAAGACAAAAACCTTCTTTTGCTTACATTATAAGATGATTTCAGACTAATTGTGTCATGTTTAGATTAGCTGATACCGAAATTAATTGCTAAATTACACAGCAATGAATGAACAAAATGAGATGGTTTGTTGACAATCATTTAAAATTTCTTAAAATTCAAACGTTCACACAAACTGAATAACACTAAACCTGCATCAGCAAGATATTATCATCATACTAACTGTGTGTGCAAAGTCATATCACAAAGGACTCTTTAAGAGAATGATTTTTTTTTTCTCTAGTCTAATAAACTTACATCTTTGTACTTTGGTAATAGTTTGACAGATGGTCAGGCTGGGGATATATTTCAATGCAAATTCTCAAACACACTGCTTCGGATGTGGTTTTATAGAAAAATTATAAAAATACATTAAAGAAATAAGACAAGTTAACATACAGGTCGTTCTGGGGTAGGATCTCCAGTTCCCTGAAGGGGCTACATTAATTTCTTCAAGAATGCAACCAAGTTAAAATATCTGTATGATCCTTGGGAAGGGGGTTGAGTTCTGCTACTTCAACCACAAAAAACTGCTAAAAACCTTATGGCAATTATGACTGAAGCATGTGTGAGTGTATGTCATTATCTAAACTAAAACAAATCCTGTATGGAGATGGAATAAAAGGCCACTTAGATGTATATACTGTAAGTTATTACTTCAAAAGCTACAGGAAAACTCAGTTTGCAGAAGCACTAAGAAACACTCACAAAGACTATATTTTTGTAAGACATATTCTGTAGTCTGAGAAAACCATCTAAACAGTAAAATAATGACTCCATCTTGTTGTGTGGGTGTTTTGCTGATGTGGAGTCTACACAAACTACATAGCTTCACAGAGAAAGAACATCATGTTGACATTTTAAAGCTTCATCTCTAGTCAGCAGCCAGGAAATAAAAGCTTACTAAGAAGTTTCCAAAATTGAAATTTATACTAATCACACTGTAAAACCATTTACAAAGTAACATGACACCATTCAACATAAGAGCTTAAACGGTCTGTGTAAGAATGATAGCCTACAAACCATATTCAGATGTACAAGTTCTGTTAGTAGGAAGGCCAGAAATCAAGCTATATACTGCAATGTAAGAGGTTTGTGGAAAGACGCTCAATAGCCTTTTCAAAGTTTATACTCTTGGAATAGAAATTCTACCAGACACTGAAGAAATATAGGAAAATATCTGAAATCACAGCTTGTTAAAAAAAACTGTTATTGTTGGCCCCTTGTATGGCTATTTTTATTCTTTAATTTGTCAAATATTTATAATTTTGGAACCATAACATCAAATTAAATCATATGATTTAATATCAGCCCTATGAAAAAGTTTATTTTATTGCGGGTAAACAGATGACTTCAGTACAACATTGATTTTCAAATGTATGTTTAAGTGCCTTAAAAAGCATTTAAAAGCAACATTTTGGTGTGGTTTTCACAACATTTGTGTTCTTGGAGCTTGAGCCCTTATCTTTGACATGGAAGGAGGCCTAAGGAGCCTCAATATGCTGCACAACCAGGCCTTTCTCTTCAATGATCTGGCAGAGAGTTCTGACTAGTTGTGTATTTCTAAGGATAAACAGAAGAAAGAATTTCAGCAGATTGTTTACTGATTTCCAATATAAATAATATAATTTTCCTCCCATGATATTAATCCTGTGTCAAAAACTCCCCCATTCCAGAGGATAAAACTCAAATGACTGGTCAAAACTCTCTGCCAGATCATTGTAGAGAAAGGGGACCAAGGGAGACCATATTCAAGTAATCAACTACTATAGCTTACAATTAGACATGTATTGAACTTTGACCATTTATCACACATTTACTTGTTTTTAAGCTTGTTTTAACATCTGAGAAGATTTCAAAGAAGGGAACAGAGCTTAGCAAACAAAGAGATTCTGTCAGCTTACTTATCAAGGCATGAGGGGCCACCATTGGCATTCGGGCAATATGATCTGAGATACACTCATATTCACACACGAATTAATACAGAGAGTATAGGGCAGACTGATTAAACTTGCATCCACGGCTAATTACACCATCAAATGTCAACCTAGCACAGCATCGGTGCTGAAAGCCAGTGTAATTCGTTCTGCACTAATTTCCCTGACAGAGAAATGAGGGGCCCCACAGATGCATTTACTGTCTGCCATAAAACTTGTCTCCATTACGCAGCTAACTGCAGAGGAGAAGCTCATGAACAATAAAGAAAAAGACATGAATGAAAAATAAAAATCTGTACAATCAAAAGGAATGAGGATAAAAACAGTCAGAAGGAAGAAAAAATACACAACACCTGGGTAGACATTAGATGTTTATATGTTTGAAATACCGTGTAATGCTATATCTCTAACACTTTTGAACATGAGGCTTGTTTTGCAGTGGGAAAACAAGGCAACTAGAATAGAAGGGTTCAACATCAAATAAGATAATAATAAAAAATGCACGTCTTGAATCTAATAAAGGACATTTAACTAGGGCAGCAACTAGTGATTATTTTGCTGATTTGTTGATTATTTGTTTGATTAATTAATTAATAATCAGATAAGAAAAGCTTTCTTTACAGAATTAAAACTTGAGGAGTTGTGGATAGACCATATTTACAGACAAATACAGTAAGCTGTTTTTTCATTTCAAATGTAAAATATTTACATTTTTTTTTACAACTTTGGTATAATTACTGCTCCAAGTGGATTGCTCTGTCACCTAAAGGCATGTTTCAGTCTCAATGCTCCAGTTAAAGATTAATCGATTACTGAATTAGTTGACGATTATTTTAATAAAAAATGTATCACATTTAACCTGATTAATCGTTTCAGCCCTACTGTACATCGAATCCAGATAAATTGCTGAGTATGTTTTTTTCTAACAATAGATAACAATCAGGATATTAAAATAAAACACACACAGCCTAGAACACTTCAATTAAATAAGGCAAGCATTGTGCAGGAATAACTTCCTGCTATAATTGTGCTGTGTCTGCACAGCTGTCTACTTCACTTTCATCCATTTCCTCAGTAAGTAACTCTTCATGTCACTCAGATTACATTCAAGAAGCTCCTTGTCAGCTTAATTACATTATGCCATTGCATCTTGTTAAAGTGTGTTGTGTGACAAGGGATAAGAAATGTCTCATCTGTGTAAACTGCAATCAAGTGTCAGTTTTTAGTTTGATTGATATGACTCTCAGACAAAGCACCTACATTACTAAGACACTTAATGAAGGACATGCAATAAGCATTTGAGAAAAAAATCTGAAATACTTAAAATTAAGGCACCTCTAAACGACATCTAGGTACAATCAAGGTGTAACTTTTAAATTTGTCTTACTGTACATGTTTTTGTTTAGGTATAATTTAAACATCCATCATCCTTTTCCTGCTTAATCCATGAGGGTCTCGGTGGGGCTGGTGCCTTTCTCTGGCACTCTATGTGTGAGAGGTGGGCTACACCCTGGACAGGTCGCCAGTCTGTCCCAGGGCAACACAGAAACACAAAACCAAGCGCACACACACCCAAACCTATGCCCAATTTAGAGAAGATAATGAACTCAATAGTTACAGTTATGAAATGTGGGAGGAAGCCAGAGTACCAATCAGACAGGAAAGGGAAAACATGCAAACTCCATTCAGAAAGCCCCCGATCCAGGAATCGAACCCAGAACCTTCTTGCTGCAAGGCATCAATCCCACAAACTGAGCCCGTTATGTATTTTTATTTTATTTTTTTGTATGTGTAGAAATTTTAATAAAGTGTGATAAATAATTGACATCAGAAATTGCTGAAAGTATCTTTTAAAAGCATGATTTCTTATACAAAAATACAGCAACATCAACTAACTCTTAATCGGTCACAATCAGATATTCCTTATTTATCAAAGGCAACTGTATCATTTAGCTGTTAAGCAACAAATCAAGGAAAACATTGTTCTCAGTTTGATATTTCCAAAATCTTTCCTTAGTTTAGGCAGATATTAAATAAAAAATGTCAGAAGTCAAATCTATTTTCTACTTTACGTATTAAACAAATCTGCATATAATGTACCAGTTTAACTTTAGCTTCTAATTGCCATCCCTAAAATATGAAATTTATATTTAGTAATCAATTTCAGGGAGGCACAACTTTTTGAAAATTCTAAAAACAAGACATGATAAGAACCAAAAAGATATCTCTATGTGCATAGACCTCCACCATTTCTGTGTTTTTTTCCCCCAAACTTAGCTTCCTCTGCAGTTTTAACTATAAAAACTTTCAAACATATTTTAGAAATATAAAGAGTGAAAATGACAGCATTTGTATTAAACAGAACTGGCAAATGATAAATATTTTAAACTTAATACTGATATATCTTTAATGTATAATATAAATATAATATTCTTCATATAAATCAACTTAATAAACAGCAGCACAATAACTAAAACTCAAAGTGTTGTTGTGATAATATATGAAAAGCCCAGAAAGGAAAAGAAGAACAAGATGAGATCTGAGTAACATGATGAAGAAAAGCAATAGAGAAAGCTGATTTTACTTCTATCTAATCTATTAAACAATTTTTTTATCCCTGTTCTTGAATACTTTAAATATGTCAAGCTACAATAGTAAAACAGTGACATTTACTGAAGAGATCAATTAAAGAATATATGTATTTATTATGCCATATATACTTTAAATTCTGCATGCAGCTCTGTAAAAAAGAAACAAAAACAAGAATGAAACCTGATAAATCTATTACTATATACCTCAAACTAATTCTCTAAAATACCATACTGTAAGCATCACCTTTTTTTTTTAGGAAGATAGAGGGTAAAGATTCATACATGACATTTCCCCCACCAACCTTTTCGTAGTATTTAATCTCATAGTCCAGGATGATGCCGTTGGGTCTGTCTGGTTCCCGCCAGGACAGAGAGACACTGTTTCGAGATGTCTTCTCCTTTCGGATCACAGTTACTGGAGAGGGAGCTGGACCAGAGACATGGGAAAAAAAACAGGGTGTAAGAGCGAGTAAGAAAGGTTTTATTAAAGAAAGGTTCAGGGGAAGTTCAGTCCCTGGTGCTGAATCCTGATAATTGTCTGTAGTTCCTGTTAGCTTAATTCGGTTTGCTGCCTTATGGGTCAGCATTATAATCCATGTGGATAAGCTAAAACAAGAAAGGAAA
>NW_015150748.1:154764-156692 GCF_000732505.1 Cyprinodon variegatus
AACGCCAGTAGTAAAAGCAAAATGTTTCTCTTTAAATGGCAAAATCTTACTAATTACTTTTTACAGGGTGGTATTTGTGAACTTCCCTTAGCTCTACTGTGGGAAGCCAGAGGCATACCCAGCCCAGCTTAGAGACATAGTCCCTCCGTTGTGTCAAGAGTTGTCCCCTTGGCCTTCTCTTGATGGGACATGCCTGGAACAACTCCCAAGGGAGGCATCCAGGGGCATCCAAAAAAGATATTTGAACCACCTACTTCTTTCTGTGTGTATGAGAAGACACTATTCTCCGAGCCTCTCCTGAAGGGCTGGGCCCTTGTCTTATCTCTGAGGAGGTGCCGAGCCACCCTGCGGAAAAAGCTCATTTCATCCGCTTGTACTGCTCTTGTTTTTTCGGTCATGATCGGAACATTGACCGAGCAGTAAACTGAAAGCACTTCATTCTCCACTAACTTGTGAACATGACCTCAAAATATGTTAACTCTTCCACTTGAGGCTGCGACTCTCCTCTAAACTAAAGGGGAAAAGTCACCTTCTTAGATCAGGAATCAGGACCTTGCACTGGGAGGAGCTGATTCTCATCCCAGCCACTTCAGTCTCAGCTGCCACAGTGCATGCTGTAGGTCTTGGCAGTAGGGAACCACCAGAGCCAATTCATGTGCAAAAGCAAGGACTAAATCTGCTGGTCCTCTAACCAAACCTCTTCCTTGGCTGCACCTGGAAATGCTGCCCTTAAAGGTTATGAACATGACTGGTGACAGAGGGGAACCCTGTCAGAGTCCAACGTGCTGTGGAAATAGGTTTGAGTTAATGGCTTCAATGCAGACCAAACTCTTTCTCTGCTTGTACAGAGACAGGATGGTGCCTAAAACAGGGCCCCTGACTGTACTCCTGGAGTGCCCCCCACAGGGCACCACTTGAGACACGGTCAAATGCCTCTCCAGGCCAACAAAACACATATGTACACATTAACCCCTAAGCATCCTCCGGTCGGTGTAGAGTATGTCCTATGTTCTACAGTCGGAATGGAAACCACACTGTTCCTCCTGATGCTGAGGTTCGGCAAACAGCCAAAATCTTCTGTCCAGCACCTTGGCATAATCAAAAACTAGTTAGTCCAATGATGATGTTAGTTGGTCAAGGCTTGTTTTTAGAAACCAGGTTGAACTGTAGTTACATCTCACTAACTCAATCTGAGTGTGGATTACAGTTACTGTGTACTTATTATATTTATGATTATAAGTGGAGGGCAAAGCAGGAGAAAGGAGGAGAACTATCTGACAGCACATTGACAGCCCAGCCAGGACACATAGCTCCTTCCCAGGGAAACACTTAATCCAGCTTTTAACAGCTTTGGCTTCTATAGATGTGTTTGTATGTGTGTGAATATGAAAAAAAAAAACCCAGAGACTGGTGGGGCTTGTGTGCTGACATATCTAATCCTTGTAAATTCTGAGGGTTGATGGAAGGTGTGCAGCTGCAGACTGAAAATATTTGTCTGGTTTGAACCGGGGGCAAAAAGTTAAGGCTTGTTCTTTATGTTTTCATGTATGCTGCTTATCTGTGTGTTTGCTGATTAGTGATAAAGATCGAGACAGATCACTCAAACATTAGGATGCTGTTCTATATTCGTAGCACATGCATGCTCTTAGTGTTGATAAGCCTTCTTGAAATCTAATATATATTCAGATTGTGGAGAATACCCTGACTAACAACAAGGATTATAAAGCTTGCTAAAGATGGGTTTAAAGCTTTTCTAAATAACCTTATCGTTCTCATTTGGGTCGTAATTTTAAAGCTTGCACTTTAATCCCACCTGACCTTTATCTTCATAGCAACAAATCCTTTGCTATTTCTTTTGAACTCATTTCAATGATCACATATACACACAGAAGACGTGTGCTAGACCCTTTTCAGGGACAAAAAAGAGC
>NW_015150748.1:156998-160271 GCF_000732505.1 Cyprinodon variegatus
TTTGCTTTGCTGTTCACATTTCCAAATATATGCAACTTGTATTTCATCTCTTCTGTGCACTGCACTCATACAACGCAAGTGTCCTGCATGCGCAGTAGAGGACGCAATGACATCACAGGCCAGCCTGCTCTGGGTTTACGGAAGTAAACATGGATGGTAGTGCTGGAGCGTGTCTAGCGATCATACCCAACCATGAAAACGTCTGCCATGGTTGTTGTTGTTGGTTGTTTTTCTTGTCACTTCTTCATAGCAGACCCAGAATAGTGACCTTTGTCAGGTAGGCTATTAATGGCGTTCAGGTCAGATGAATGCGACCTGGCCGTTCTGACACAGGTCGCATTTGAAAAGATCTGATTCGTATCAGATTAAGGATCACATAGCCAAGTGGCCTGGATCGGTTTGGAAAAAAACAGATCTGAGTTGTTCAGACTGTCATGAAAAGATCAGGTCCAGGTCGCATATGGGATTGGATTTGGGTCACTTCAGGCTGCAGTGTGAATGCAGCCTTAGATAGGTCTCTACTTCAACATTTAATTAACATGTATAGGGCAGGCAACATATCTAAAAGTCGTTGGACGCCAGCCCTCATGGATTGAAGTTTATGACTACTTTTTTACAGTATTATTTAGCAACTCTCCTCCTCCTTAAGAAGCATAGACACCAAGGGGGCTGACAGGAGGGACTAAAGTTCTACTCAGGTTTGTGTTGCTTACTCTTAGTAACACTGTTAGCACCTTAGCGACTTTATCAATTTATTTCGCTAATTTTCAGACCCCTTTAACAATGTTGTTTTTGTGTAGTTTTTTTTCTATTTGAGATTTTTGTAACAAGTAAAAGCACAGACTGATTTCGCTCTGAGTTTACAGTATTCAGCAAGCAGCGAGTGCAGCTGTTTGCTCCACCCACTCCAAAAGCACAGGTGGCAATCAGTCAGCCTCACTTATGCAGGGAAAGGAAGAGGCAATGCACTATGTTTCCCCATTCAAATTGAGTCATGCTGCATGAGCAAAACTTGCACTCATTCCACCCTAGATTACAAAGCAGGATGTAAATATAAAGCATTTTTTTTTTTGCATTTCAATGATCCAACCCTGTTATTCAGTCACCTCTGTCAGTTCCTCTGCTATCTATTTGTTAAATTCAATAATTAAACAAAATTTATACATGCAGTTTGTGTTTAGGTAAAGTATTAAAAAAAACTTTAAATCATTTTTTTTTTTTAGAAATATTTTGAGCGTGTTTTTAATCCCTTTGTGTTTTGCCAATTCTACTATCGATCTCTTCAACAATCTCATGACATACTCTTTATTTTTATTGACATACTTTTTATACAGTTTTATACAGTTTGTAGCCTTTTGACTAAACATGTATTTATATTGCACTTTTGTTGTTTTCATTTGTACTTTTATTTTTATTTCTTTTATTACAGATGCTTAAAAAAAAACAGTCATTGCTCATTATTGTGTTTTTACCCTTTTGTCTGCTTGGAAAAAATAGTATTGATATAGACATCAATAAAATACCAAATCAATAAGTTGCATTGTTAAAAATAGAAGTATTGATAAGTCCTTGATGATACATATCCTTGATTCCCATTGGATTTTTCACACTGGACTGAATCAGTCAGCCTTAAACTAAATCATGGAATAGATATTTTCCAGTTGACGTTTTGATCAGCTAATAGTGTTTCCATGTGTAGTCACTGGGTATTTCCACCAGTGGCTGTACTACTGATGATTTTCAAATTTCAAAGAATTGGAAACTGGAAGTAAAATTAAACAACGTTAGAATAGGAAATGGAGCAAGGCTTCAACATAACCTTAATCTGTACACAGAGTTTAGAGCAAAGATCCTATTTTTATATATATCAAACTAATTAAATGTGATATTTCTACCAATCCTATTTTGTTTAAGTCCTTCTGAGTGAAATATCTCAGACAAGATTAAAGAAAAAACAAAATAGGAAAAAAAAACAAGCCAAGACTTGGTTTGGCAGACTGTTAGAAAGAAAATGTACTTAGTGCCATGGCCAAAGAGACTAAAATTACCAATATGATCCAAGGATAGAGGGATAAAACTATCAAACTTCTGGCATACAGTTTCAGGACCATTTGTGTAGAAAAGAAGTAGAGAGGAAGCAAAAATGAAAACAAGTTAATGAAAAGGAGCAAGAGCTTTGTGCGTTCCCTGCACAAGCCAAGGACGTTTGAGGTTTAGCACTTTATCTTCCAGCTAGATTTATTTCATCCACAATGCTTCCCTTTGCCTCCCTTTTTTAAAGAATGGGTATGGGAAAAGATATTTATATAAAAAGATTGATGGGAGCTTTAGGGGATCATCCTCATTAAAAGGAAGAGACATTTCTTTAGAAAGGAACATGGTCATTTGATCCTGGTCATTAAACAAGAGAATTGCAGTCTGGGATCAGCGTGTAATTGTCTGGGGCTGATGGCGTTGGTACATACTGTAATTTTGAAGCATAAAAACTATACAGTAGGTTAATATATGCTAGGAATTATGGAGAAACATGGACAAAATGTCTTTATTTTTTGCATTCATCACTTGCTAGCTTAAACCTGCTTTATTTTAACGTAGAAATTGGTTCTAAAGTCTTGCTTTTAAAATCTTATTCTATTCTCTTTATTCACAGTAAGGCTTCCCTGACTGTGGACAGTGCCGGGCTAACTAAAGGGGAAAAGTGAAAATAACATTTCTCAGTCAAGTCAGAAAGAGGCAGAAAACCTTCATTTTTCATTCAAATCTTCATTCATTTTGAGAATTAGATTTTTGTCTCAAAATTTTGAACAACAAGTGTGTGTCTGACCAGTGAAGCAAGACTAGTTTTGGTAAAAGATGTTAAGAAGAATTTCTCCATGCTTCACAACTTCTATAGGGAATTTTCAATGAGATGCCTTCATGACGTGAAGGTAAAGAATTGAAAAGGGAGCTATAGAAGAAACGATCTTTAGAAAGAAGGTCAGTTCATTGACTGATGCATTATTTAATTCGAACAGAAAAGCCTTCCTGAGGCAGCATTATTAAACAAACTATGTCCGCTTTGGGGGAATGTTTATTCTGTAACAAAATAAATAGATTTGAGATTCTGCTGCAGTTGCTAAAGTCCGACTGATGTCTCATCCAACTGATGGTGCTATGACAGGGCATCACTCATGATGTATGCAAAATAGATTACAGAACTACCACAGCATCATCCACAACACCATAGCAGCTTTATTTATTGAGCATTGAGCAAAACCCACATTCCCAAGTATA
>NW_015150748.1:160520-161616 GCF_000732505.1 Cyprinodon variegatus
TATTTATAGATCAGTATAGAGCTTATCAGGCGACCCTTTTATTACAGCTTCAAGTCTTATGTCTTGGTAGTTTATATATTCGTCAAATAATTTCTCTAAAAGCTCAGAACATTTAACGTTTAAGCAGAAAGGCCATATCATAAGAAAACTTCACCAGGTAAATCCTTTTATTGCTAGTTGTAATAACATTATTTGTTCTAATAGTCTTTATTTGCTGCAATATAAAGCGGTTGGGGTCAGCCGCTGTCTCCATATGTATTGTTGCTGATCCAATGCAATCCTTGATGACAGCAGGGCTGCAATTTTCAGATCTTACAAATCCTAAATAATCTGATTTTTTTTCTTGAATTTGACAATAGGTTCAATGCATTTCAAAGGCCTCCTTAGTAAACAACTCTGCAGAGCACCTCTATAATGTGAGAGAACATGAAATCCCATCATGGATGTGTGGTTTACAAACTGTTGACACTATTTGATGCTGTTTTGGAAATAAAGACCTAAATCTCTGAGGCATGACACATTTTTATTGTAGGCCACAACATATTCAGCCAATTCTCAAAGCAAAAGGGGCTCCAAAAAGGCGCCATTAAAGGGAACCATATGTCTGTGAGTACAAAGCATTAGTTTGAAGGAACTATTTTTGTGCACCTACAGTAGTTGACTTTAACCATTCCTACCTGCTTGATTGGTGGTAATGGTGACAGCAGCATATTGCCTCATTTGAGGTGCCAGTGATGATACGCCATTCTGTGCTTCAATCTCGAAGGTGTAATTAGTATGAGCCAACAGGTCAGCCACGGTTACGGTAGTATTGCGGAGGCCCGTTGCTCTTGGCAAAAAGCGGACGTTGCTCCGACAAGGCTCGCAACGAAGGGTCCCACTGGTGCTCCCATTGGCAGCGATACCCTGGCATCGTTTGCAAAGAACATTAAAAATTATATCCCTGCGTCCTCCTGTGTCCTCTGGCCAGCTCCAGTCCAGGATGACTGAGGTCTCATTGATGGAGGATATCACATTACGGGGGGATGAGGGGGGTCCTGGTGGATGGATAAAAGAGGAGGTTAAGGCCATTTAACCCTATAATGCCAAATGTATC
>NW_015150748.1:162441-217042 GCF_000732505.1 Cyprinodon variegatus
GTTATTCCATGTTTTTAGTGGCCACCCTGTGTTATGCCCTGGTCACCCCCTGGTGGCACCACTGTTGACAATAAAAAAAGAACCCCACTAAAAACATGGAATAACTACTGAAATTCTCATGCACATTAAAAACATAACTGTTGCCCATTAATTATATGAACCATACCATTATTGGTTTGCAGCAGCCTCATTTCATATGATGGTAATATAGACTGAAGAGTAAACATGTTCAGGATGTCTAGACAGGTCTAGATATGTGTAGAACAAAAGTAAATGAAAGATGTATTCTGTTTATAAAACATTCAGCCCTTCTTAAGCATCATAGAGTGTTTCACATTTTTCTCATTAGGTTAATAGAGGTCTGTGAATGTATTGTTTCTGCTTGGGCTGGTTTTCCTCTCCAAAAAAAGGCAGGAAAAGAAGAGTATGTCACAGCATTTGTCAGAAAGAAGAGGAAAATAATACATGAATCAAACTTTGACTGACAAATAAAAGTGCAGAGTCCTAGTAAAAACAGATTTCGAGGTCCTGAGAACAAAGCTGTGACTAATGCACAGAAGACAAAACAAAGATGACAGGTAATTTAGTTAAATAGTGTCCAGGCTAGGGAAGAAAAGAGAAGGAATTGAAGCTGCTGGATTCTGACTTGAGACAAAGATCTTTGCTTATACATTTAACTAAATCTGTATTAGAATGTTTATCTTTCTTATGTATTGCTTTAAACAAAATAAATACATATTATCATGCACGTTGTTTGAACAAAGTCCAACGAAAGTCTACCTAAAAAGGAAAAACTATGAGAGCAAATCCAGATTTGGGAAACCAATGAACATCCATACACATCTAAAGTAATGCAGAACTAATTATTATTTTGGGAATAACACATCTAAATTGACATTAACCATATATCTGATATCAATTAAAGAGGTATGATGCACATATAAATTTTTCTTTAAAGTCTTTGTTAACAATCCAATTTTGTCTTTACCCTTTCAGATTTGTATTTTCGGTCATTTAAAGGAAATTTCATAAGTCAACTTGAAACAACCTCCAGACGTCTCTTAACAGTAAATTTCCTCTCCTGAGATAATCATGATCATTATCTCCTAACAACTCATCAATTCATTTTCATCTCTTGCATTGCTCCAACTGTCCCAGTGAGGTGAAATTTGCAGAGTTGACAAGATGATGTCGAGATAATCACAACAGGGACCTCGCGTGACTGTCTTTCTAATTAAGATTCTGTCTCTCGCTGTAGGCTCTGATTTATACTTTCTACTGTTCTCTGCACAGCCCATTTTGTAACGGATGCATAATCTACCAACAGGGGATGTGGTGATTTATAGTTTTGTAGGAAAAGCTTTTAGAAGGCTTGCAGGAGGCACCTGCATCTACAAGTCATTTGCATGTGATATAGGTGAGGGCGTGTTACATTGTGATCAGAAGAGGTATTAAAAAGTGAAAGAAGGTGGATGGTTTATGTCATTAAATTATGTTCCATTGTGACAATGCATAAGCAATATATATGTATTAATGCTAATATTTCTTTTTTTTTTGTGATTAGTCTTTTAGTTTTGTATTTTGTTTCACTTTATTTGTTTCATAGTAACATAAAATGATGATAAAATGAAAAAAGATTTCATTAAAAACATGCAATGATTAATTTTTTATAGTAAAACTTTAAAATGTAACTTTTTATTTATTTGGCAAAAAGTAATAATCTTTTATCAGTATGCAAAATTCCAAAATAATGGCAAAGAATATTTTTTTATGCTTTCTTTTCACTCATATACAGTAGTACCTTCCTTCATATTCAATAAATTTGAATATTTTATCTGATTTGGCTCATTGTGTCAGATTTAAAAACCTTTTTGGAAAAAAAATAAATAAATTCAAGCAGGCAAAAACATGCTTCTGTTCATTTTTTATTACCTCTGCCAGGGAGGTTATGTTTTTAGTTTGTGTGTGTTTGTCCGTCTGTCCATCTGTGTAAATTTCTCAATTTGAAGAAAGTAAGATAAAAAGATTCCCTAAAACAATAACGTAAATACTGATCTCCAGAATACTAAGTTGCTGTTTCTCGGAACTCCAAATGTGTACATGCATTTAATACTAGCAAAAAAAATTTATGCTAATAAAAGTTTGAACACACTTACGTGTACATGCCATGGAAGCAGAGTCTCCCTCAGCCCGAAAGTAATTTTTCTCACAGGCACAGTGTAATGACCCCTCATGGTGGGAGAAGCTATGAGGCGGACACTTTGAACACTCCATGTTGCCGTGGGTAGATTTGTAGAAGCCTGCCCTGCACACTGGAAACAAAAGAAGACAGACAAATACGTGAGCATCATGCTGAACCAGCACATCGACTGCTATATAATAGCCTGATTCTTCTTCAGGGCAAGTCCAACAATAGCAAGTGCAAAATGAAAGATGGGGAGTGTTTAATGCAGTTTGTCTGTTATACACCCACACAAAAACACACAAACAAAGTGTGGGAAAATACTATACTGTAAATCTGCAGTTATTGTACCAGCAACCTGCTGAATCCTTGTAAAGCTATGTTTCTCTAAGACATCTCTGTCTCTGTTACATTCTATCTGTTGCTTTCAGATGGCGCAACATGAATAATGTAAATTGTCGCCTTAGATGAAAAGAATCTCTTTAAATATCTGTGGTATTAAATCTGCACTCAGCAGCTCTTTCAACTCCTACTTAACAAAAATATGTTGCAATCCACCCAACTGGGGTGACACTTCACCACCCTGTATTGCATTTTAAATGATGTGTGTGATGGTAGGAGGTAGAAATCAAGGCCTGTGAAATGAGCTCAAATGCTTTCTTTTTTCTGTAATTTTTTCCCCATTTTATTTCATCACTTGCTTGACGTTTCTTTTTTGGGTAAAAAAGAAAGTTCTTCTTTCTAAGAAAAGTCCCTATATAAGTTAACTCCCAGAGCACTATTCTTCTGGAGACCATAAGAGACCAGAGAATCAAACCTTGATAATTAAAGCACATATCACATAACACATGGCAGCATTGATAGGTCAAAAGTTCTTGACAATATGTACTTTGACCAACATGCTTGTTTTCTTGCCCTCTTCTTGTCACACGCATGAACACACCAATACACTCACACACACACTATTAAATAAATGGCAAACAGCAAAAGCAGCAAGCCAGCAGAATGTGTGGGCTCAGCAGAACAGGCCTGACAGATCCCAGTGGTAGACAGCGCAGTTCTGCAAAAGCCAACACTGCTGATATTACTGCCATATCCATCACTGACACCGCCACGCCAAGGTCCCCACGCTGCACTAAATACTCAACAACGCATATATGAGTATGACTGCTTGGCTGCAGACATGCTTTACTGTGTGCAAGATAGTAGAAGGAGAAGTGGGTTTGAATAGTCCTATGTGCTCCGGCAACAAGAAAGCTCGCTGGCACTTAGAGAACAGACCACCCTGCATGGAAAATGTAGTCAGAGATTAAAGCTTAAATCATGCACTCCTGGGTTGTGTCCGAACATCTGCCCTAACTCCTACATAGTGCTCTATCTAGGGGTTATGCCATTTTATATATGTGTGAATGTCTAGTTGAAGAAAAAGTTGTGGACGTAAAATTTCCCACAATGCACCTTCAAAAGTAGTGTGCAACCATTCTCACTTGATGATCAGATAGAGCCGAGAATGCTTTGTAATAGTTCTCTTCGCAAAGCATCATGGGATTTGTTTTGGGGGTGAGAGAGAAAAAAGATGGCATTGGCACCGTGGGGGAAACTGGAGTCAAGTAAGTCAATGGCGAGCAAAAGTAGTGATGATCATTCCAAACAGTTAGTTAACTGAGTTCTCGATAAAGTCTTCTATATATATATAGTCTTCTAGTGCCTGCTCTGTATAGCGAATGGGGGGTTAGTGGTTAGGGCGGACATTTGGATAGTCATGAATCTGGGGTTTGAAAACAAAAGATTGAGAGAGAAGTAACTTTATGTAATCAACATCCATAAGGAACACCTGATAGAACTTGCCAAGACAAAGCATTTCATTCCCCTTCAAGAATTTGCGGAAACTGTCAAAAGCTGTCTAATGGAACCATTAAAACCTTTGGTTTGACTTCAGCTTAATTTATTCACGACTTTTAAATGGGGAATGATATGAAAAGCTTCAATTTTAATAGCTGGAAAAATAAACAAAACATTTCAAACATTAATGACTTAACCATGATATTTCTTTGTAAAAATGTATTATTTTAGTATTTTGCTTTTATCTGTCTATCTTTTAGAACTGTGTTGCTTTCAGGTTGGATGGAGGTTTGAAGAAGACCCAAACACAGAGACGGAAGCTGAAGTGGTTTCTTGCAGATTTACAGTCATATCCAAAAAGTGGCAACCGAAGCAAAAGTCCAAAATACCAAAATACAGAAAAGCAAAATACAAAGAGACATCAGGGAAAACATACACACGGAGCCAAGAGAAGACGAGGAACCTTCAAACAGTAACAGAAGAGGAGGAGTATATATGTCAAACAGACCAAAGACTGGGGTAATGAATTGATTGGGAGCAGGTGTGGGAGCAGACAGAAGGATCTAGAAGGGAGCTAGGGGAAAGGAGACTGAACGAGAAATACATAAGAACTCAAATAAAACCAGAAAACACCACAAAATGGAAATGAAACAACTGCAAACTCAAAAACAAAACATAAACAGATCCAAAAAGTGCAAAACCATAACAATTGTCAACATTGTACATCTCCTCCTTCCAGAAATCTGGTCAACAATTCGGTTTTGGCGCCAAAACTGGATAAAAAGTAAATGAAAACACATGAAAAACACAATTTTAACATGTTTTACTCAATTGAAATTTTTTAAAGAAAAGACAATGATTTTGTCTTCTTATTACCCAAATTGTATAGGAGCTAAACATGTTTTCCTGAACTTTTTTCTCATTTTTAAACACTTGGAAGATGGATTTCCCTCTCTTCTGTCAATAATATTTAGAAAGAGTGGCCCCTTTCGAGAACACCTCCTCTCCTAACACATCACTGCCCTCCTTCAGTGGATATTTCTGTGATACTGTTTTTGTTTTGCAAAATTAGGAAAAAAATGATTGATTCATTTTTTCTTTCTTAGTAGACAATTTCCTGTAAAAGTTCCCAGTCCACAGATCTTTTGTCTCATCAGAATCCCAAGCTTTTCATACTTTATTAGGATTTTACAAAATAAAGTAGAGCATAAATGGAAATAGAAAGAAAATTAAACAAAAATATTTCAGATATATTCTTTTTTAACCTGACTTTACTCCAATAACTTTGAATCAAATCTGATACAGTTGGTTGCCTTTAGAAATTATCCATTTATTAAATTAAGTCCACCTCTGCAAGTCTAGAGATGCAAAATAGATCCTCAGCTCTGTTAAAAAAAATTATTAGTGTGCACCCTACAAGGTTTGGACGATATTGAAGAGGGGCAAGAAGCAAGCAAATAGATTGTGTTGCTCTCTTACCAACATTATAAATAGCAGTCAAGACCTAAATACATCTGAAAATGTATGAAAAGACTTTAAGTTCCTGCCACATTCATGCTTTCAATCCAGTCTGAAAGACCTCAAACTGTTTAATATGTTTCTATGATATTTTTTGCAAAGATTTCTGAAAATGACAATGATTAACTTTTTTTCCAACTTTGCAAGTCGGCTCCTTTTTAATACAATGATACATTTATGAATCTCTGCCTGGACTTAAAATGAATAAGGACATTTCTCAGTTTTATGAGACAGGGAAGAACAATCTGGCTTTGGGAGAAAAGTTTTTATTTTTTCTCTTTCCTTTTTTCCTTTCTGCTGAGCTACTGTCATTAGGAAATAATATATCTAGATTTATAGTTTAATAGACATTCTCCCTCTACATTTATAATACTAACTTCCTAACTGGCAGCACTGAGATAACTGTCCTAAATGCAACACCTTAAGATAAAAATGTTCTGATTTGCTTTTGAATTTAGGAAAATTAAAGTAGGCTTTTAGATAAGTATCAAATCAGAAACAGATATAGCTAAAGAATTGTATGTTTAAAGCTTGTAACCAAAGTCAGAGTATTTTATATGACAGCACTATGATATGTTGCATTTTCTTTACCACAGACCGAAAACTCTTTTAACAACTGTTGGAAATGGATAATATGGCTCTGCTTCCACAAGCCATGTCAGGAAGAGTAAAGACCCTCTCTGACATATGTTGATGGTAAAATCAGACTTTGCTTGCACAAGGTTAACTCTTCATCTTGTGGAAAATCAAGTAACATTAGGGGAACATCACAGTATGAAGGAACTTGAGCTGAGAGTATAATACCATTTGCAGAGGGTTTCTTTTTTACGGTTTTTTGGGGTTGGCCCTGTTCAGTGCAATCTATGATTACTTAAACAATTTTTATTTTTTTTGTCTTTGTTTATGTCCAATTGTCTGGTAAAAAACATTCAAAATACGAGAGCTTTTCTTGTATACTTTCTGCAAAAAACTCTAAGAGGAAAGATAAAGGAGGAATACTATGCAGGGACTGCACCACCACTGTGAGTGTTGGTTTCTTAACACTTGCAGGCAGGTAATAACAGAGTTATCAACTATATAAAACAACACATAACACGATTTCTTCACTTACATGTGCAATATACACACACAGATTTGTACACATGCTGTTGCATTTGTAATATAACAAGGGTTGCAATTTGCTCAATCAATGTCTTGGGTTATAGGACTCCCTTATCAATAATTAACATCACTGTTGGGTGCTTTAGTGGTAACATGAGGTCCCCCTTTCCAAGACATATAAGTAATGACCTAATCCATAGCAATAAACCCCATGATTCACAAAGCGCAATGGGTGTCTAGGTTGCTATTCTTCTTACAGTTCAAATCAGAAGTTTACATACATTCATTTTTATTAAATTATTTAATCTTTTACAGCATTTCAATCATTTCCAAGGTGATTGAAATGATTTAGTTATAGATTATTTTAAAAGCAACAATAGAATGAAATAAAATAAAATAGAACGGAAAAATAATAGAATAGAAATATAGCTATGGTGCCACAGAGGAGAAAAGGGTTTTAAATTTGCAAAATACAATGACGAAAGAAACTCAAAGGCACATATGACATGATATATAATGAAACATTTTAAGTTTAATATTGAAAACAAACAAGTAACATATCTAAGAGAGAAAAAAAGACTATGCTTTTATAAAATCCAAGAGCTAGAATCTGCTACACAATTTTCTCAAATTTTCAACAATATAACATGTGATTTTAGGAGAAGCTGATGAAATTTGAGGCGTTTCTCCTTTATTATTTGAGCAGTTTTTTCTCCTGCTGTATGAGGACACTGTCAATGCTCTCATTGACTATAAGTGTATTTGCTGCACTGTTCGCAGTCGAGCAAACCATAGCAGAGCAGACACCGTGTGAATTAGGGATAACGTAAACTGGTTATGTTTGAGTTAGACCGAATTTACACTATGCACACTCTGCTCAGATTCCTATTACGTTTAACGTTATTGCGTCTAGGAGGGAGAAAATTGGGTCAAAAATCAACACAATTATTTTGCTACAGTTGCTGCTGTGTTTCCAGCATCTTAACATTCTACGATCACATATTGTGGGCTATTGCTTTAACTGATTTAGACACTAGCTAAGACTTTTCATAGATGTATTGAAGTAGATTCCTTCTTTGGACTTTATAAAAGTTAGAACTATTTATTTAGCCTACATGCCACCAGTTCACAATTGCCAAATCATAATTTAATGGAAACACATTTAAACATCTACAATTGTGCTTGAAAGCTTCCATGCCCTCCTATTAAAGAAAATGGTAAACTCACACTAATAATTCAAACAGCACAAAACTGAAAAAGTAATAATGAATAAAAGTGTATTAAATATTAATTTAGTAAATAAATAAAAACAATAAATTTATGTTAGAGAAAAATTATTTAAAAATACAAATTTACCCAGAAAATTTTAGGAATTTGCTCATGACTATTGAACCAACAGTCTGACTCATTATTATCTGAACATTACAGAAAACACCTGATTTCAGTGATTGCCTGAAATACACAAAATTGTAGTCCCCTTTAGACTTGTTTAATTCATTTTTATTAATACACACATATATTATTTATATGTATATAAATAATCAGTTTAATCCTTTACATATTTTTTTTATTATTTTTATTTATTAGTACTTTTGTCAATTTCAGTTTATTTTTTCTTGCAGCTGATTTCCTTTTTTTTGATGGAAGGGGATGTAAACTTTAAAGCACAACTGTATTTGCATAGCTTTCAATAAGTAGCATATCAGCATTATGTTAGTCCTCATCTTAAATGCAGCTTATCCATATGACTTCATCACTTCTCAATTAGCTGATATTGAGAAAATGCTTTTCTCTATCATATCAGCCCTTTTTTACATTTCCACAGTCACATAGACAGTTTGAGTCTTTTAAACTCTATGGGTTAAGTCTCACTAAAATAATTGTGTCAGAGTAAAACTGATATATTCCTTTCCCACTCCCCCCTCTCTGTTTCCTTGTTGAATCTGACTAAATTGTGATGAGTTTTTCACTCTCTCTCCACCCTTCCAATTTACGTACAGTAGTCTCCATCTCCTCCTTATCGTGCCATCCAACTTCCACTTCTTTTCTGTATTTTTCTCCCTCCCCTCTTTATGTTGCTCTGTTCTTCTTTTCCTTATTAGAATCAGTCTCTTTGAAATGGAAAACGCATGTGCTTTGACAGCCCAGGCATTTGGCTGGCAGTCTTATCCGGACTCAAGTAATGGTGCTGGAAACATGGCAGCAGTAAACATCCTACCCCCTGCCTTGAAATGCCTGCTGGGGCTGACCAATAACATGCAACAGAAATCTAAACAAAAAAAAGTCAAATATTTGTATAAAGTAAAATAAAAAGGTAAGAAAAAGTAAAAAAAAAAAATGTATTAACTGTGACATCTGTATCTACAATAACAAGCACATAAAGAGTACTAAAGAGTAATTCATAATGACGTTACTCTTCCCACAAAGTGACACTGACATCCATTATGCTGAATTACAATCCATTTGGTGAGGCTAATATGTCTGCAACCCAATAAAGTGATTTTATTTTTGTCAGAGATACAAATGAAAATAATCATCAGAGTAGTTAGATTTTGGTCCTGGGGCAAATTTTCCATGTTTCCATCTCTGTTAAATTCATTTATTATGTCATCTTCCATAACAATCATATTAGAAACAAAATAAACCAATGTGCCACTATTAACTGTAGCTGACCAGTCGGCTTATCCCTGCCACTCAATGGAGGAACATTAACCACAACCAACCTTCGGGTATCAAATTGATCTACGGGAGAAACAGTTTAAACATCGACACCGAACTATCAAGTTTCTTTTAGTGAAAGTTATGACAGCAGCTAAAAGAAATATAATATAATAAGTGCCTTGGCATTTAAGGAAGCACACTGATATTTGGAAGGTTTACAATCGCTGTTTTCATGATCATGCAAGAGGGTTGGCTGCAGAGAATTATTAATAAAAGTTTTTTCTTTATCCCTACATTACGCTCACCTTCCAAAGATAGACTTTAACTTCAGGTTGATGTTGTATTCATGGAATAAAAAGTAAAACACACTTAATTAATTACAAAGCAATGTCTCATTTTCAACATAAACCACCTAGAAAAAATATAGTCCTTAGCTTTTAAATGGCCTGTAAAGTTTACTATACATAAATAGGATCTCATATAATAGCTGTACACAGATTTTCTTATATTTTTTATTTAATAACTGTGGCTTGCAACTCATTAATAAGCAAACACTTTTCTCCCTTAAACTACTAAATGACTTTAATTGCATCTAATTAATTAACAACCAGAGAAAATATCAGAGAATAATCCAAAAGGCCTATTTTGGCCTTAGGGGAGAAACCCAGACATGCATCTCAGGTGGGAGTGTCTTCGAAATGAACTATTAGTCATGCATTTTTAAAATTTGGCCTTTTGGAAGAGTTGCAAGAAGAAACCTATAAAAAGTTATTTTTCAGTTTCCAAACCAGAGTGATGAAACATGGAGGTATAGCGCCATAATCTGGGGATTTTCTTTCAGTAGAGCAGAAGGTTGTGTCAAAAAGTACAGTAACATCTTTTTCATAGGCTACACACAGTACGAGTTTGCATCAGTGTTCAATTGACACATTTGTCAACAGCATGGCTTCACAGGGACTATTCTCTGCAAAAATATAATATATACAACAGGACTAAAGGAAAAAGGTAGCTAAAAAAGCTACTTGTCTAACTGAGAGTTATCCAAAACCAAATGTCAGAGTCAGCACCCTAGAGAGATTGCACTGGTCAGGCTCGTCTATCCTGAAGTAAAGTCAGAGAAGATGAATTCCAATTTTGTACATGCGTAGTGTGCAAGATGAGGTTGAGCTGCTCTTAGATATAGCTCCTCTTAAACATCAGTATAAGCTCACAATCACATCCAACTGACTGGATTTCTAACATGTTTGATATTTATCCGACCATGTACGATTCCTGATCAGGAGGTGGTCGTAAGAGGCCAATAGCCCCTTGTTACCTCCTTTATAAAATGCAACAAAGGATGCAACATATAACTAGAACTTGGTCCAATTAAAATAATTCTTGCAAGACTTAAACATTTCCCAAAAAGGGCAAAAACTGGTACAGTACATGAGCACCCTTGGTGTCTGCACAAAACGCAGACCACATTTGCTAATTGTCACCACAACACCGTCAGCTTTTAATATTTTGCTTAGTTACAACCCCCCGAAACAGTCTCCATTATAATGTAAGCAGTTTGAGTTTTCTGTGTATCTTTGGAAGATTATATGCAAAAGCTGGTGCAGTAAAGCTTAATTAAGTGGTCAGATCCTGCCCTTTTTTGAATTAACACAGCACTATTGGGAGGATGCTAAAGAGGAGCATAGAAGGAGAAACAAGGAGATGAAAAGAGCTGGAGAAACAGAAGTGGGTTATGGTGAAAGAGAATTAGAGGAAGAGGATGAAGGAAGGAGGGCCATTATTACAAACATTTGTAGCGACATAAAAGCAAGAGGCATGAGTTAATGTGGAACAGCAACAAACCTAACACTTTATGCATATATTTTCATCAGAAGTACTAGCATCATTTAAATCCATGTTTTCTAAGTTCATCCAAGCTGTTGTTGAATTCCTTTTTCTTTCCTTTGGTGATTAAGCAACATATTACTGTACAATGAAATGTCAGGGTGGCCACAAGCGCAAAAAAAGACAAAGATTGACTTTCACAATACTATTTAGTTTGAATGTCCTTTCCTTTTCACCAAAGCTCTATTTAGTGGGAAATGAGTAGAATCATTAGCTGATCCTCATTAGAATTCATGATGGCTAAAGAGATATGCTGCAGCATTAAACCTCTCTTCACACATTGCAGAAAATAAAAAATATTGCTAAAGATCTGACATTTATGGAGCATTCCAAATATCTGCATTGTTAATTAAACATTGCAAATTGTGATTTTGAAAATGTCAAACTTTGATTTTTACTTAACATTTGTTTAACTTTTAAGTCTTCACTATTATGTTTATCTTATACATTTGTCTAAGGTCCACATTTGTGTGACATTTTTTTTTTCTATAATCTTTTTGCTGTTGTAAACACCAAAAATGTCCCCAGTTTGGGACAATAAAGAGGTTTTCTATTCTATTGTATTCTATTCTATTCCATTTAACATCAGAAACTGTCAGAAATAAAAAGAGAAAGTATGAAAAATGTGAAAAAAAGGAGAGACAGCTGTCTGTATATGTTACCTCTGCAATATGATGGTATCTTTTAAATAACTTGTAAAAACAAAACAAGTTTGAAATATGTGGGGCAAATATTTTAATCACTCCAATCAATCGATGCAGTGTGCTTCTTGAAACGTGCAGTGATGCCATTGCAGTAAATGACCAACAAGAAAGGGTGTGGGTCTGCCTGGACAAAATAAAAGGCAATGAGGTCTCTGCCCACTGAACATGCAAAAGCAGGGTAAGGTGACTTGATATTGATATAAATCAATGGGAAATATTACATGCAAGGCACATATTTTTGGTATTTCTATTTTTTATAGAAATTAAATTCTGTAATATGGATCTTTGGCACAAATGGGTATACTTAAAAAATGAAGTATTTGCTTGTAACTACATGACAGTAAAAATGTCTTTATTGTGCAATGTATTGTCTGTTTGTTTTCAACTGTAGCCTTGGAGTCAAATTGATGCAATATTGTTCAAGACTAAGGCAGCAGTGACGCTTATACTCAACCATCAATCCAAAACAAGAGCTGCATGTTTATGTAACTGCTGCTACTAAGAAAAAGTAAGAGCGGGTATCTGTGTTTGAGGGTCATAGGGTGTGTCCGGATACATCAAATAACTTATAACTGCCGCTATGATATTAACTAATATTCAGGGTTATCACTCTGAATATTACAGGTATTCATAATTCTATAAGAATATTTCCCAACTTTATTCTTGTAACATTTTGACTTTAGTATTACAATGTAAATCAAATCACAGTTTTATGGGAATAAAGATTAAAAATGTAAAAAAAAAAAAAAAGAATTCAATGTAAGCATAAACTTAATTCCATTCATGCAAAAAAAAAAAAGAAAAAAAAAAGAAAAAAAAACTGGTTCCTCTTGACTAGGTCCCGCCCTTCATTTCAAAATTTTAAATAATAATAGACACAAGTTTTCCCTCAAAAATAAAGAGTAACATTGAGATTTAAACAATTTATGGTTTCACATTAATTGCTCAACTCCATTTAATAGAGTGTACGTTAAATTATGGCATCAGGGTTGTATCCACCATATCCTAAATTTTATTTATTCCAATCAATATGCTATTAGATATAGATCATGCATATGTATCAGAAACAATTCCATATACAACATTTCCTCTTTTAATGTAATGTACTGTACATATTCAATCAGTAAATTGTCACTTGCTACTCTAATAAACTTCAATATCCTCATGAAAAATGAAGTTTACTCTTTACTCTGCACAGTTGAAGAAAATAAAATTTGTTTTAACATGACTTGGCTGTTATTTCCATTGTCAAAATAAAAATATTATTTTTCTTTTAGCATTTTATTGTCATTATACTATCACAAGTATAGAGCAACGAATCAAACTCTCTGCATTTAACCCATCCCCTTGAGGAGCAGTGGGCAGTCATCATGGGGTGCCTGGGAAGCAGTGTGGGGTTAAGGGTCTTGCTCAGGGACCCAGAGTGGCAGTCTGTGGGAGTGTGGCTCAAACTCAGAACCTCAGGATTCCAAGCGCAATGTCCTAACCACTAGGCCACCACTCCCCTGAAAAAAATGGTTATCTCTGCATTTAACCCATCCAGTGGGCTGCCATTGTGTGGCACCCAGGGAGCAGCGTGGGGCTGAGGGCCTTGCTCAGGGACCCAGAGTGGAGGCTGTGGGGATTGAGCCAGGTACTTGCAACCTTCTCAGAGCACAAGCACACTGCTCTAACCCATTAGGCAACACTCCCCAACTGCAATTATCAGTTTGATTGCATGAACGGGTTCTGCCAATGCTTTTTGCAGATTAAACCTAAATGCGTGGTAGATAGGGACTTCAGAAAGCCCAAACATGGTCGGGTAATGAAGGCAAGACATAAGAGAAAGCAACCTGTGTTCAAGTGGTACAGAGAAAACCAGCTGGCTGCACTCTGTGAATGAAAATGATTCTGTCCTGAGGCAGACATCATGGCCATGGAGAATTGTGACAGAGACACAGCCTCAAAAGATGAGGATATGCATCCAGTATGTCATTTACAAAAATAAATAAGTTTTCCATTCTGAAATATTTAATTTTTCCCAGATAGGATGCCATGTTTTAGGGAGTAGAACAAATCAAATATACTTGTGTGGACTCTTTTCATTTAGATGAAGTAATTCTTAAACCATGCTTTAGAAGTATTTAGGTCTCACTTATCTTGAATGAAACCACTTTCTGTAGGTACTTTTGAGGATGCTTTAAATGAAAACCGAAATTAACAGCCAGGGAGAGAAGAGTCAGTGTCAGGATATCCTAAAAGGTGTCAGTGTGGGTGTAAGACAGGCGGCCAACTTAGAAGCTGCAACAAGAGGAGAGACAGAGTGAGCTCTGTGGAAGTGAATTGGGTAATAACATCCAGAGTTGCCTATGATGTTGAAACCCTCAGGGAAAAAAACAAATTCAGTAAATTGTTTGAAGAAAATATTTAAGGATAACCAAAAGAACATTTCTGGGCTTGCCTCCATAAGGTATACAAAATCTCTGTGTTCAAGTTTGTTCAAAGAAACAGACTGTATTGTTAAATCTATCTGATATTCTGCCTCCCTATGTTGTGACACAAAGGTTATTTTACCATATGGAATTATGCCAACTAAAAACTTGATTGAGTTGTGCCTTTTGTATGCAGTTTAAAGAGTATTAGAGTTTGCGGGATGGTGAATAATCATTTCTGTAAAGTCAATAATAAATTTGTGTCTAAAAAAAGCTGAGTAAGTTTTTTGACTGACATTCCTGTCCTGAAATGTCAGTTGAGGTAGACAGCTACCTACTTATCAACCCAAATCCATAACTCCTACGGAAACTTTAGCAATGACACATTATTAATGCCATTGTGACATCACTGACAATTCTCATCACACTGAAGTATGCTCAGATAACACCATGGCTCAAAAAAAACATCCTTCCAAATGCCCACATGGAGTACCACTGAAAGCACAGACTTCAAAGAAAACTCAATAACTTTCATCAAACACTTCCAAGACCCATACAATCTAGGTTAAAAAGTAGCCCCATTAACTAAACAGCTGTGTTGGCAGTGACAGAAGTCTAAAAAGAAGCCGTAGTGAAAGTAAAACACTCAGTGCACAGCTTATCATCTATATTTTACATTGTCATATCAGGATTCCATTGCTCAATTATGCAGCTTTGCATTGTAAAACATTGTTAAACTAAAAAAAGGTTCAGGGTGTATCTAGCTGATGACATCTAACACGGCAATCAGCTCCTGGTGAAGCAGAACACTGGTCTTCAATCAGCATCAAAAAAATAAAATACTTTGTACACTAAGTTCTGCAGGCCCCATTTCCCTACCTATATCAAATTTACTAATATGAGAAAATGTGACAATGGACTTTCTTTTGAGCTGTTTAATATTAGCTATGATATTAACTAAATTGCTGTATCCTTTTTTCAAATAATGTTAAATAAAAATGTCTGCCAAGCGTAAACATTAATATGCCTAGTCAGATTTTTGAGTGATGGGCTGAAGTGTTATGAGAAACACCTTATCCTTGAACTCTCCAGTGGTTCCGTCAGAGTTGATGTTGTCCCTTTGCTTGTGTCCTCTAACCAACCCCCTGGGGCTTTCTATGTATATCTACCTGCTCTGCATTGCTTTTGTTTTCTACAAACAATAAATCATCTTATGTGCAACACATTTTAATATTTAACTGATGGCCTTCATATAAAAAAATCACAGTACTGGGTCCTCTCATCAATACCAAATGATCAGTGAATGGAGAGGTAAAGGTATTGCAATAAAACACCATGCAAAGACATAAGGGTATCTGTGTGTATGTGCAAAGCTGTGATGGGGAACAATAAATTGTGACAAAACAGAGAAAGAACTGTGCTAAAACCAAACAGAGACGCAGGAATCAACTCTCTGCTGTATCCATCAAGGATGCAATTACTGGTTCATAAAAACTCCACACTCCAGAGATTAGCCAGGTCAGTAAGAATATCCAGGGCATCCAGCGCACTGGAGGGAATACAGAACACACACATACACACACTCATGTTGTACCAACAAATGCCCATGAATCCGTTTAGTACAGAGATGTTTTAATCTCCCCATCTCTGTACCATACCTTGTACTATTAACATTGTATGTGTTATAAATAAACTCTTTATAAGAAGTATATGTTTTTATATTTAGCAGATGTGTTTGAAGAGGACACCGACCTATTAATGGATCCTATATATTGTTAAAAAAACAAGCACATTCCTCCACTGAAAACCCAGGACACAGTGTAAACAACCCAATCTGACTTTAAGCCCCTTTGCCTTTACTCATCCTTTACAGCGCTTTTCTTTTATGTTTCTCTTTACATGGCAGACCGTGTACAACAGATGCCTTTTCACACAAGGACATCAGCTGCCATCATCTTGGTGATTTAACTGCCAGACCATTGTCCCATGAACCCATGTGTGACAACAAAAGTAGCCAAAGGCAACCATGTTACACTTTCCCTGTTTATACGAGATAACTGATGAGAAACTTTAACATACTTTGAGTTATATTGATATTAGGGCTACCACTAATGATTATTATGCAAACTGATTAATCTGTCGATTATGTTTTCGATTAATTGATTATTAATTTGATGGCATGAGATTCCTTAAACAAGAATTTTTATGCAATTAAACCAGGTGAAATGAAAAGTTTTGGATGGAGCATATTGACAGAAAAAAGTTTTTATCTTAAATCAAAAATGTTTACATATTTTTTTTTTTACAATTTTGGCATAATTGCTTCTCTAAATGAGTCACTGTCAACTAAAGGCATGTTTTGGAGTCTCTACACTCCAGTTAACAAGTAGCCGATTACTAAATCAGTTGACGATTATTACAATAATCTATTAATCTGATTAATTGTTTCAGCACAACATGTATTTGAGCTTCGAAATACTTCTGACTAGATGTTGCTACTTTGGCTAGATCTTCAGATTTTTACCGAAATGTAACCATAAGAGAAAAAAATCCAGATAATAGAAAAGGTAAGACAGCAGATTATGTTGTTTATGATGGTGTTTTTAATACCGCTATCTTGGGGGTCGAGAGGCCCGTAACACAAAGCGAGCTCAATCAAGCGGTCTTACTTCCAGCCTATTCAGTTTAAGCAATCCAAAACAATTGCAATCAGGATCAGCTGTACCATAAAGTTGGCTATCAACTTGCTAATTCAGTCCAGCTTTAACTGATCATGAATCTGCAAACTTGCACGTAGGGATGGGTTCAATATAGCAGACCAATCACTATCATGAGTATAGAAGGGAGAGCGCCATATTTCTCCTGTGAGGAACAAAAACTCATCTTACAGAAATAAAAAGAGGAAAAAAAATTCTTAATAAAAGTCAAACTCGGTGACGACACGAAAGAGATACAAAAAAGCATGGCAGGATTGTTGACAGTGTTACAGTAATCAGCAAGGTTGCACATCAGTGTCTTTTAACACAGCATTGCATCCCAATCAATGCACTGCATGTTAATAGTGTACCCCTCAGGAGTGAAGAGGACTTGGGAGTGGGTAAAAATAAAACTCAAAAACATAGTTTTATCTGATTAGTTGGACTATTTAATTTAATAAACTATGGCTACAATAAAGCTGTAAGCTGATGCCATAACTTCTTGCATTATATAATGTGATCATCCTTATTTTTAGCGCTTTGTAAGAACTGAGTGGGACAAATCGCAAAAATCTACTA
Source organism: Cyprinodon variegatus (assembly GCF_000732505.1). Taxonomy (NCBI): domain Eukaryota; kingdom Metazoa; phylum Chordata; class Actinopteri; order Cyprinodontiformes; family Cyprinodontidae; genus Cyprinodon; species Cyprinodon variegatus. The sequence goes on from NW_015150748.1 coordinate 180,020, forward strand.
TGGTTTAAAAAAATGAAACCTCTCAGATGCAGCCTTAAATGTACAGAAATGCCTCTATGTCTGTTCAACTCGCATGAAACTTCATAACAACTGTTTTAGTCTCATAGAGACTCTGCTCTGCATTATCAATAGACAATTTCATAGAAACATTAAAGACTTCTTCTTGCTGTTTTTTTTTATGCCCACTTGGTGTAAATTTAGTGTAAAATCTCTCTTCTTATTTATACTGTTAGATGGAAGCAGTGTATATAGACAAAAGTGGATATTTAACAGCACAATTTTCATGATTTGATATAATGAAATTTCCCAGAAATCCAGGTATTGATTCACCTGCGAAGGCATAAAATCCTTTTATACGCTTTACAGGAGGAGAAATTATGAATTCATTCATCGACTCAAGTCCAGGCCTAAATCTATGGTAAATGTGTGAAATGATTAAGAATATTATATTGAGTGTTTTTTTTTTTGTTTGTTTTGTTTTCTATAGTAACTTATCTTAGGCTATTTTACAAAACATTTTAGATTGCATGTGAGTAAAGCTCTAGAATAGATGTTGTTGGAAGTGAGGGTTTTATAAAGAATCAACCCTGGCTACTGTATAGAAATGAATGTCACACTTTTATTTCTTCACATCAATTGATGTTGAAAATAAATATTTACCTTCCACATGACAACAAAAACCTGCATTGCGATAGTTTGGCTCATAAAATCATAAAAATACATTTAAGTACATGGTTGTTAAATAACAAAGAGTAAAAAGTTAGTATTGTGGCTACAAATGAAATGTTAATACTCTTACTCAAAAAAACAATAAACAGCTTCATATGTAAATAATCACAGTTACATGTATCAAAAAGGTTTTCATTATTGCTGCAGAATAATCTTAAAGCTATGGATATAACTAAAAGAAGGGGGCTCTGGGCTGTAAACATGTGCTGTAATGTAATGTTTTAATTTGTGTTAATAATATATTTTCCTGAAACTTTATTCAGTGACTAAAATAATTAAGTCTCTCTTTCCTCAAACTATTATATTGTTATTAATAATAACATAGTAAACATTACTGGGTTGTTTATCTACTCCTTTTTTATCTTATATGAGAACAAATGAGTCCTTGACAGAGGTATGAAGGCCACAATGTTTTTGAGTGGCACACAACTTAGATGGCTAATTGGATTTTCTTACATGCCGCAGGGAAACAATGAGAGGCAATTTGATCACGGTCCCATGTAACCAAATAATATTAATAAAGTTCACAGCTTCATGCCAATTTTGTAGCCCCCTACTCAGCTCAGTCAGATTCAGTGCCTTGTTCTTTTTTTCCACTCACAAAAGAGAAAAACAAGAAAAAAAGAGAAGCTTTGAGAAAGTCACAGATGTGCTTTGTGTACAAGAAAATTTCTGTTTGAAAATAAGTTAGCTTCAAGTGATGGCACTGTCAAAAATTTTGTTCCAGTTAAAAGTTTAAATAGAGAAGTCAAAGGAAACTCTAAACAGAAGTGTTGTTTTTTTTTACTCTATGTAAAGGAATCTAGGGTTGCAGCATGTTTATAGTTTTTTGCGAGTGTGTTACAGATTAGGGGTGCATAAAACACAATGTTTGGCTCTGGAAAAGGAGAATATCAGTTTTAGTCAGCTATTTGTACTTGTACTCATAGTCTTATGCTTATCCAGGATCAGTTCGCAGGGCACCAGTGTCAATAGACTCGCAGACCTCCTTAGCCCCAGAAACCTCCTCAAGCTCCACTAGGTGAAGCCCTAGGCATTTCCAGGCCAGCCAAGAGACAAAATTCCTCCTGCGTGTCCTGGGCCAGGCTGTCCCCTGAGCCTCCTTCCAGTGGGACATGCAAGAAACACCTCCCGAGGGAGACCTCAAAGGGGTGTCCCAAACAAATGTCCAAGCCACCACAGCCTATTCCTCTGATTGTGGAAGAGTAGTGGCTCTACGTCAAGTCTCATTGTGATGACAGATCTTTCTATTAATCTCTCCCTCCATTCTCCCTCACACATTAACAGGACCTCAAGATACATGACTTCCTCGACTTGAGGCAGTGACCCTCCTCTGACCTGAAGAATATATGGCCTTGGATTTGGAAGAGCTAATTCTCATCCCAGCTGCTTCACACTCAGCTTTGAACTGCCCCAGCACATGGTGTAGGTCTTAGCAGGAGGAGACCAGCAGAACCACATCATCGGCAAAAGCAGGGTCAAAATCCACAAGTTCCCTAACCAGAAACCCTCCTGCCTTTTTTATATGCCTAGAAATTCTGTCCATAAAGCTTATAAGCAGGACTGGTGACATAATCTAGCCCTGTCGGGGTCCAACATGTACTAGGAACAGGTCCAAATTAATGCCAGCAATGCAGACCAAACTTATGTTCCTCTTGTTTATGTTCCGGAGGCTCCTTATAAAGGGTCCTCAACTCCATACTCAGGGACTTACCACAACAGGGAACTACGAGGGACATGGTTGAATGCCATCTCCAGGTCAAACAAACACATGTGGAGGGCCAGTGGGGCAGACTCCCATGAACCCTCAAGCACCCTGCAGAGGGTGTAGAACTGGTCCAATGTTCCAGAGCCAAGACGAAAGCTGTGAAATGGTTTGACAGTCAGTCTGACTCTTTTCCCAGCACCATGGCATACGACATGGTGCTAGAGGCAGAGACGTGTTATCCCCCCTATAGTTAATATAAACCCTCCAGTCCCCTAGAAGGGAACCACCACTGTCCCCAAACCGCTATGCAGTGTCCAAGAGGCACGAAAGCTCAACAACATCCAGAGATATAAGTTGTTCATGACAGAAAAAACTAAAAAATAATGGCACATTAATCCATTGAAAATTTCTATGCAGTATTTTCTCATAATTTGAGTTTATAATTTTTCATTCTTTACTGAAGAATAGATTATTTGAAATGGGCCTGTAATTTTGCAAAAGTATTTTGACAATGAATTGAAAACTGCTTTTTAAACACTGGGAGAAAAGCCCCCTAATAAAACTGATAAGTTCATTAGTCAAATCGAATCAGATGATATGGCAGGCAAATTCAATTTATTAAGCTGTAAGTTAAATATTAAAATGTGGAGAAGCTTAGAAAGTAGACCTATATTTTCTTCACAGATTTGGTAGTTGACCAAGGTTTCTTCTTTGCAGAGGCAATTGTAACCTTAATTAGAAAAATGGAATTAATAATGTCTAAAATCTTAAAATAATAATGAAAAATATATACATGTTTAGCATTAGAAGGCAAAGAGTCAGTATCAGTTATATAATCAGCAGTTTTATGCAAGAATACATTCCTGGCTGGCAATAACTTTTTACAAAAACTTTCACAATAACAGGTAACAATGAGGTTTTTTACATAGTGAACTTCAATTAATAGTATATAATTGAGCTATTGTGTCTGGGTGCAGATAAAATACTGTCTTTTTTGGGGAAGAACAACCAACGGTAAGTTACTTCATGCCGAAAAGAGCTTAAACCATTTATATAGATACATCATGTAATATTTATGGACATTGATTAGCTGTGGATAAAAATCCCATATTCAACTTTTCAGATATTAGAATAATAAGACAAATTAAGAAATATACTCCCTATAAAGGAATGGTGCCTCTTTATACAGAGAGAATGGAAAGACCAGGACTTGAACCCCAGCATTAGATCTTTGCATGGAGTTTGCTTGTTTTATAGGTTTACATGTGTTGGGTTGTGTGTGGGTGTGTAATTTTTAATATTATTTTTTTGCGTTTAAGCTTTGTTGTGGTCTTTGTGCTGTCGCCTGCTGTAGGCACTAAGTCTCTGGTGAGATGGTTTTGTTGTACAGAAGGTTTACAGCATCAAGGAAGTATTAATGAATTAAATTGTAATGCAGGCTGCCACTTATTTACCTGATAGCAATACACGCAATTATAGTATTGCATATCATGAAAAGATGCATATAATAAATATTTCTTGATGGCTTTACAAATGACCCTAAAATCAGGGTGATACAGTGACAATTTTGCGCAGCCTATAATCCCTGAAAAGAAAAACAAACTCTGAAATCCATCATTACACAAGTAAATGGTGGAGTATATTTACTGTAAAAAGAATTAGGGGGCTGATAAAACTTCTGCAATCCATATTTAAATGTTTAAACTGAGCTACAATTCTTTGTAGAAACAGATAAATGGGGTCTCATCTGCAGGGGAGTGATGCATGAGGTCGTTAGAGTTGTGCTAAACTACTTTCTGCAAATGTGTCCATCATGTGCATGCATCCTTGATGAGCAATATGTGTATGTGTGTATGAGAGAGAGCTGCAGGATTCCTCGGGCAGGTGTCTCAGCAGTGGTTAGGGCAAAACAGCACTAAATCACTCCTCAACTGACACACCTCACCACGGGTGTCTTACCATGTGTTGCTGCAGAGAAAAAAACCCAGAGAGTTACTATTTCACACAGCGACTGAGAGATATAAAGCTCTCTATAAATCAGCGGTTTGCGATTTTGGTGACAGACACAGATAGACTATGTATGAATATATGTTATCTTCGACCTTGCTGAATCCATTGGAGTGCATATTTCACTGTTTATATGTAAATATATGTGCTTATTTGAGTTTATATGAATGACAGACTAGCGCAGGTGAACCACAGACAGGGCCAGACATCCCGGCACGATCCAAATACACATCAAGAGTCTCGCATTACCTCATGCTCCCTACCTTCCTTCTTGCTCCTCCCCCTGGACTGAGATTGCCCTTAACGGCAGCAGAGCACACAAGGTTGCTTTTGCAATTTTGTTATTGGTTATTGTCAGGCCCGCCAACAGGGGGAAGAGAAAGGGGGTAAAGAACCAGACCCTCCAAAAATCAACTTATGGCCAAGTTCCCCTCAGTGTGCAAGCATTTCGTACTTTACCACGTTATTAATTAAAGAAATTTGTAATTTGAATGTCATGGATCAGGGCCCATATCAGTTTATCTTGCACCAGGTCCAGCCAAGGATGTGAGCTGGCCTGTACGTATATGGGAATTAATAATTGTTTGTATGTGTGATGTATCATTTATGATACACATTGAGCATATGCTGCATAATAATCCATAATGAGCAAAAACAGCTTACAATAAATTTTAAAAAGGAAAATGTAAATGAGGACTGCAGATAAAAACTAATAATCCCTCTTGGATGTATTTCTAACATGTAGTCTGTCAAGCATCTGTTGTGTAATTAGTCATCTGATGACAGAACCATAGATACTATTCACATGGGTCCAATCAACATAAACTCCCTGAACCAATCTTAAAAAACACTCATGCACACATCTAAACAGAGATCCATTAGAGCTTGTCGAAACAAAAAAGAACCAAAGCAAGATAAAGATACATAACTAAGCAAATATATTAAGTCTGTTTTACATGGGAAACACAGATAGTGACGTGTAAAATATACTTAAATAAAAGTAAAGCAATGCTGTTAAAGTTGAAATGGAGCCTAGGCGAAAGTTAAACTGAATAAACTGATTACTTGCCTTTATCCGCTAACGACACAGCCAATCAGCTTTGAACCATGTCTCTATGAAAGCCAATCAGCATCAAAAGTTCATCTTAAAAGGCCTCAGATTCAAAATGCTGGTGGTTGCGCTGTGTGACTTCATTCAGATGACTCCGTTTCAACCCAACTCCAGCCCCTCCTCTACTATCGTAGCTAAAACTTCATCATAGTTTCATTCCTCCCTGACTCTTACTGCATTCCATGTCTCATTTCAACCGGACCGCCATGTTGAGCCTGGTTCTGCCAGAGGTTTCTTCCCAACGGGGAGTTTTTCCTCTCCACTGTCACTTCATACTGCACTTGCTCATCATGGACAGGTTCTCTCAACCTGTGTTATCCAAACTGGACTTCCATCTTCCAGGTCCTGAGTGAAGCTCTAGTATCAGCTCACACAATCCATTTTCCAATTTTGTGCTGCATTGTGGAGCAACTTAAGGCTGAGGTGTTTTTAAATATTACCTATAATTCGGTATTAGTTTTATGCCCAATCTTTAAGAAGATGACATAAAAACAGTGAAAGGGAGCTGTGTAAACAACAGCCAACATTTACCAAAAGTTACAACTTCCTGCATATTTTGTCACAGTATAACAGTTGTTTGAAAGACTGTATGTGGAGCAGCTTGGGTCAAGGGTTTAATAATAAATGGAACTGAGGACCTACAAAGACTAAAGCAATAACATTACAAGGAACATAGGCAGAGTATTAGACAATTTAACAGAAGAACCCTGCATATAACAATGAGAACCAGGCAGCTTTTTAACAAGGTGAAGTGATGTGGAAAAGCATGGAAAGCAGGTCAGGAATTTGATAAGAAACAGCTGTGGAGATTTAGACCTTGAGCTGAAGGAATAGATAAACAAGCAGCAAAAAAACTAAATAAAAAAAACATAAAGAGATCTACTGTAAATGAACTAACAACCTTATCTTAAACAAATGCCAACAACTACAGAACATAAAAATGAAAGATATATATATAAAGAAAGCCTAAAAACTTAACTCAAAAGGATTGTGACATATTAATATATTATATTATATAATATATATTAATACAAAAAACACAATTTGATGCTAAATATTTTATCCACAAAATCATAGTCAATGCTTTTCATAGCTCTTAGCCTTACAGGCAAAGATGTCTAATCTATTCCAGAGTTGCAGGCCACAAAGCTAATGACAGTCCAAGTCTGAAGTCTCAGCTCATTGCAGTGGGACAAAGAAGTTAGATCATGATGGGGTTTCTGCTTATCCTCATGAAGCAGTTCTCAAAGATTTCACTTACGCATGTTTCAAGTGCAAACATTCATTGTTTTGCTTACAAAGGACCCCTCATACAAAGATGGGTAAAACTTATTTCTTTATTACTTTTCAAGGGTCCAATTGGCTGAGTTATACAGTTTAATTAATGTATTTAAAGAGAACCGATTTACAAGAAACCTAATTTCAAGTCAGTTTCCAAAGAGCTCCAGTTAGTATCCAGTCATAAATATTCTAATTTAGTCCTGATTTAACCGCTCGATATGTAGATCTAGTTAAACCGTCCCATTTAATGAGGCCATTGGTGATCAACATGGTAGTCCTGCTTTCGATTCTTCACTATGCGACATTTCCTGAAAGCCTTCTCTCTCTCTAAGCCTTTTTGTCTGAATATTTCCTATTAAGTCCACTTGTGCTTCAAAAATACTTGAAAAATCTAACTATCTAAATCCAATACAATCCGTTCGTATGGCAACATCAGGATCTTACTACATGTAAGGCTATCAAATTCACTTGATCATAAAATGCTAGCAGGTAAAAAAGAATATAAAAAATTGCTCAGTGTTGGCATCCAGTTGTTGACTATTTAACTGCACTGCACAGCTATTATTATTTTTTTCCTAAAAAAAAATCCAAAATTTAACCTGCTTCTTTACACATGCCCAAATTCCCAAGTAAAAAACAAAAAAGCATTTTCAAGGTTTTTACCTTTAGGTCAACGCAGGAATATTCACATTTGTGACATGTGTCTGGGCATTTTTTTAAACTCTTGCTTCGCAGAATTGGAAGTTTTTAATTTTCATTTTAAACATCTAAACCGAGGGTTTTAAAAAATGTACATGGTGCTTGATACACAAGAACTACAGTATTTGTTTTGTTGTGATTTTGTTTTCATAACCACTAAACGCTGTGCACACTGTATTTTCACACACTTTAAATTGAAACCTCCCTTAAATCTGGTCTTGGTCAAGTTGCTCCTTCTTAACCACAGCTAGTGAAACCTAACTTGATACTCTGTAAAACCCACAATGAAACCTCCGCCATTCCATTATAACTCAGCGTTATTATCCCACATCACTCTAAAAACATTTTTACAACCATTGTCTGCCCTGGGTGGAGTCACAGGGTGGGGGTTTCTTTACAGGTGTATAAAACATCTTTATTAAATCGTAAGAAATCTGATAGGTTCGTAAAGGCTGGTAAAAACAGAACATGCATTGGCCACCCTGCGTTGGAATTTAAATAAAAATAACCAAAAAACCAAGAATAATTAGTCAAGCTTCTTTTTTTAACCACAGTTCAGTTTGTGTACATTGTCACTGTTATTAAATGTCAAACTGGCCATAAGAACCAGACACCAAAACATCCAATCAATTAAATCTCACTCAAGGAAACTCTCTGTCCTCTTTGGAAAGACTGGGTAGCATTAATTTAGGTTGTTGTTACCAGGAATGGCAAGCGCGAGAAAGGCTCTCACTGTCGTCATTCATAGGGGAAGAAAGTGGACATTCATCATCAGGGCTGCCAATGCATTTTGTAAAGAATGAGCTGCCATGGCCCATTTAAGTTAAAACCACAATTTGAAATCCTTTGTGTATTGTTTTAGTATTAGACATCAATTATAAAGACCCAAGTGTATCATTTTTCTCCTACTTTGGAAATTATTTGCAATTAAAATAATGGTGATATTTAAAAAAAAAAAATTACATAGTTTCATGGACAGTCTCAGACAGTTTTCTTTGTCTCACGCACAGAAACCCTCACTTATAGATACGATGGAGTTCCCCCCCCAAAACTGGGGCCAGTGTCAGACTGAAAGGCGAGAGTGATGGATGGGCAGGGCTTAATCACCTTTAATCAGCTCTATCCCTGAATAATGATGAACAGCCCTTTTGATACACACATAATGAAGAGAGAGAGAAAGGCTCAGAGAAGAAATGTGTATTGTGTATTTTCTGGTAGATTCATGAGCAGTGGCAGATGTCATTCTTGTCTGCTGCTTTGTGGTTACTGCGCTCTTCTCCTTTGCAGCCTCACACAAATATGTTTGTCACACAACATGTTTACGAGGGATGTCCTGACCAAGATTTTTTCCCACAAAGCTGACATTTACAGAGTTCTTTTCAAAGTTCGGTAGCTCTTGATCAAAGTAAAACAAACCAAAACATGCTATCATTAACTCACTCACTAAGGATGTTCAGAACGCTGAAGCATCTAATTCTCTTGACAGACCTACAATTTGACACAACAGGAGTTTTAGTAGGACAGCATATTTCTCAAAAGCTATCAAAATGAACACTCAATATGACAACTTATAACAAATAGTCACATCTTTTTTCTACCGCCAATGTTATAATCAGACACATTTACTGAGGTAGGCCTAGTAAATATTCCTATTTATGCTCTTGCTAATGTGTTAAATATGAACTTTGATTTTTAGGGAAAAACCTAATGTTCACTAGGGGTGTAAAACTACATCAAATCATCTTGATACAATAAATAAAATATTAAAGATCCATAAACATAGATGCAGAATGGAAACACTGATTTGCATTGTCATCTTTAAGATGCACACTTTAATTTGAAATTAAACCTGAGACCATAGTGAAAAGGGGACCTTTTATTATGATTTTTTTTTATAATCGGAAGAAAGCAGCTCTTAATTTAAATGCAGTTCTTGATTTAAATGCCCGATTTCTGTCAGAGCTTAAAAATTAAAATGTGGGAATCAGGTTTTTTTTTTGTGCTTTTTTTGGGGGGTCAGTTGATATTAATGTAAATAATTGTGTTGGATGAGTAGATGTTAATGTATCTTCTGATGTAGACTTGTGATCCATACGATCAGACATGTGATCCATACATTGCAAACATTATATTGTCAAGAGAAAAAGTATTTAACATTGTATCGTGACAAAGCTGTTGATATGCACCCTTAATTTACACCACCTTTATTACAGGTTTGCAAGCTTGGCTTACAAAACTAGCACTAAAACAAAAAAAAAGCCAGATAAATAACAAATATTGATCACAAGACCTGTGTATATGGACAAATGAATAAATGGCTAATTAAAACAACATTGGAATATTGTGATTGAATTAAGCTAAATCGGGAAAAAAATGTATTTTAATTGAGATGGGCTGGCTTATATGGACCAATAATCACCAACAACACTCATCGTCTAAAAATTGCTCCAGTGTTCGAGACATCTTTAAAAATCATGGCAGTCAATGTACAATTCATAACATTTAGCTTGACCAGTAAAGGATATTACTTTTTCTGTGACGTCAGTGACTAAGATTCAACTTTCATTTTCTTCTAACTAATTAAGGATCATCTCTGACCAAAGACTAACTTTACTTTTTATAAGTAATATAGTTTTAATAAAGTTAGTTAGAAAGTTAAGTTTATGAAATCGGTATATGGAGAAGACCTTCGACTGTACATTCATTACTGACCTAATTTTGAATTAATAATATATACATTCACAGTATTTATTTAAATGTTGAGACATTAATGACACTTAAAAATGTGTACCTTGCACCACCTGGCTTAAACTACTGTATAGATACAATTATTTCATTTACAAAGTCAAGTACATTTTTTTTTCTTGAAGCTTCATGGTGATATGTTCTTCAGCTAATATTTTGTTTACTGTTAAAGCTCTAAATATTTTCTAACTAACAAACCAGTTATTATTTAGGATGTCTTCCTTCCCATGGTATAAAAATGCTAGATCCTTCCTCTTTAAGTAGCTTCTTAGTAGTTATACATCAAAATGTACAGAAGATGTGACAGTAAAAGCCCTTATTTGATCAGAAACATTAATAATCAATAATCGCATATGTATACAGTAGTTCTGAGAGAACACTTTTGCGTGTTTGATTCATCCTTGGTCCCTTTTTCCCCATTTATCCTACCCTCCAATCATTTGCTGCAGCCTTGGTGTGGCTGACAGGCAGCTGAAGGGCGGCGCTGTCAGGGAGGCCAAAGGCTGCGTGGGGGGCCGGGGTGGGGGTGGGGGGCAGCCGAGCCCAAGCACAATGCCATTACAGTGGGAAGAGAGCTCCATGAATGACCTGAGGAAATCATGGGGCCAGCAGGAATGTTCCCCTGCTGAGCAAACACATGGTATTTTACTCTGCAGCATGGTGATAACCCTCAGTTGCCCAACAAAAGCTAGTCCATCATCAAAAAGAAACTTGGTGAAGAGCTGTCATTGCAGGCAGATGTAGGACATGTCATGGTTACATGTAAACAAACACACAAATGTGTCAGTGAGTTCATGATCTTTGTGCTCATCCAACTTTTAGCTGGAAACATATCTGCTGAATTCCTCTCTAGGTCAGGATGGTACTTCTGCTGTTTGTACATTTCCAAAGGTGAATAACCATATGACCTTGTAGCACTTCCATATTACATGTACTCATTTTCAATCCACAGCTTCCCTTCCCAATTGCTATTCTTATCATTAGTAAGATAAGTCTTTTTTGTTTTTTTTCGTTTTTTTCTTCGGTAAGGACGGAGTAACTAAAGCATTCATGGTCATGTTGTAACTACAGCTTCTGCTCTCATGTAGTGCCAGGCACAACAAAGTTTGTGACAGGCTTCCTAATCAAGGAAACACACCCAGACCCTGAGGAATAAAAGTGTATGACTCTGGCATAAGTTTTATTATTATTTATAATTACAGTTAAGAGTAAGCCAAATATATTAAGAATCTTACTGGTACCTGATCATAGTTAAGCTTCCATGAGAGGCAATTTGTGAAAAGCTCTCATGAGTAACATGTTTCTCCTGGGCTTTAGCTGAGAACATGAGCACAGCCACTTCAAATGGGGCGTGATGATTGATTAGTAGCTCTTTGTTAGATAAACTCTGAGCATATGTAGACATCAACACCTGTGTACCATGTATCTACACTGTCTAATTGCAGGACAGCCTTTTCTCCTGAAGAAAATAGAAACTGAAGATAAATGCTACTTTTACTGACACTGCCTTATTATAAAAATGGAAGTGATGAGAGCAGCCAGTTAGTGCGAACTGTAAGGCAGAGTGGCAGAACTTTGAAAGTAAGAAAATAACATAGATGTACAGTATATGGCCAAGTTTGTTGCACTAATATCACAAGGAAAACCATAATAGTAGTGATGCTCGAGAATGTACATAACTGGAACCAAAGATTTGAGAATACATTAAGTTAGTAGAAACTTTGATACAACATAGCTTGCAAATAGGAGACCTTAAAATCCGAAATGAAAAAAGTTACAAAGTTAAACTTAATTCTTTAAACATGATGACAGGGTATGTGATTAGATTTATAGAACAGTCAAAGAGAAAGGGAGGACTATGCAGTAAATAAGACCTGGTTTATTGGTTTATTTACCGTCTGGCTCCACATGCAATCATGCTGTATTCCAGTAATGCTAAAGTTCAACAATAAGCTCAACTACTACAATTTTGTCTTGGTCTTTCTTGTCTTACCAGGCCATGCCTTGTTGGGAGTGATATCTTGTTTACTATTATTTCTGGACAGCAGACGGAGATTATGTTCTTTGGAAAACAGGTAAATACAAAGACAACTTTCTAGAGTTTGATCAAAAGAAAACAAAGAAAGAGCAAGCTACATGAAAATATTTATACTTAATAAAGTAGAGATTTGCTGACTTGCCACATAACAGAATTAATCTAATTTACTTTCATAAAATTTCAATAAGTTAAATTGCAGCAGCCCCTGATTTAGTGATTGTCAGAATACGCACCTCTATAAAAGCAAATATGTGCATTATCAGCTTTATCAAGAAATGCAAGTCTGTCTAAAAATAATGGTGAGAAATACGGATATAAGCAAAGATATCAGAGAGGTGATTCAGAAATCACCATCCTACAGTGATGAAAGACTAACTGCAAACACTGAAAACATTTAAAAAGCAATCTTTTTAATTTGGTATTGCAACAAATTCTTGTTTGAGATCAACATGCTATGCTCACATAAAATTTGAAAGTAAACAGAAACAAAAACGCAGTAACTTTATGATTTCTAACCACTGTGGTGCAGGGCAGATTTTGTGTTCCTGCCCAGCAAAGGATCCCGATAGCATTTACTGAGTCATCTAGAAACCTCCTAGAACTTCACCTCTCACAATAGGGGATGCAGCCAGGAAAACATTTCAAAATAAAAAAAAAAAAATATATATATATATATATATAATAATTAATACACTGACCCAAATAACTGCAAAAATATCTAACTAGGGTGTTCCGTGACTTTGAAAGTAAGTAAATGAAACAAAATCTTACATAGACATCCACGAGGGTGTTATTAGATACTTGTTTTTTCCATTGAATGATACTTTAGATAGTTTTTTAACTAACTGCTTCTGTAATGGTATAGGTTTGTGAGGCTTTTGTATAACCTGTTTTTGTATTTTTAAGTTCAAAGGTTAATGTTAGAAGTTGAAGCAGAATAAATTATTTTTCATCCTGACCTGATTCACATAATAAAAAGTAGACTTGGGGGGGAGTGCTTAATCTTTTCATTCTATACATGAAACTGTTCACCAATGATAAACAGATGTCCAGAGTTGAGTGCAATTAACTGAAAGTGATGTGGTGCACTCCCTCTAATTCAACAAATCCTCTAGGTTCCAATGCAATGGAAGAATTTGTTGTGCCAGTAAAACGCTTCTTCTTTTTCCCTATTGTTTTTATAAGGCCATAAATAGCCCAAGCTAAATTAATGAGGCCACAAAGACAGTGATGGAGGAGTGAGGGGATAAAGGAATGAAGACATGAAAGAAATGATAGATGGCATCATTATAACATAGCATATCTCACTTAACGGTCACTGTTAGCTTTGGAAGTTGCATGCTTCAGCAAGTGCCAATTTTACACGAATGTGCAAACTTACACATGCATATGCACAAAAAGATCAACAATATTTTTCGTATCATCTCATCCGTTCTGTGTAATTTATGCATACAGGACATAAAAAAAGCTCTTAAGTAGAAGAAAAGATCCTAAGCAGTGCTTAGTTTCAAATGCACTGTTATACAAAGCTGAACTACAATTATGAGAAATAAAAATAGAGTCCATACTTTCCACCCTGGGAAACATTATTAAGAATTCAGGTCAGGCTAAGACCGCTATATGATCTGGATGATTACCAAATTTTTATGAACTGGCATAAGGTGCACCTTTGGTAACAATTTCCTTTCATAAGTTTTTAAGTAAGGTGTCTGCAGCCTCTGGTGTTTGTTCTGCTCTCATCTTCTTTATTTACTCTGCACTCTGCTTTCTTCTTTTATCAGCAGAACAAGACTTTGAGACTTCAGGTTAGGCATGGCTCACCTTTGCTCTGTTTTTCTCTTTAGTATAATTTTTCTGGACTCCTTTGAGTCCGATGTGAAACTGTGAATAGTCACTGCTGCCACTCTCTGGTTGAAGGGGGAACTGCTTGTTCCACCAAATGATGTTAAAGAATCCTGCATTTGGATTATGATGTGGATCATAATTAAAATTGAATGGAGTGTTTCTTGGACTGAGATGCACCTCTGGTAAAAATATCATTAAAAACTGTCCATAACTTTTAAAGTTATCCTGTACATCAGGGGTCTTCAACATTTTCCAGGCCAAGGACCCCCGAACTGATGGTGAGATGGAGCGGGGACCCCCTAATTACATATATTGTATGAAATTATGTTATATTAAACTGATCCTATAGTCACTCTATTATAGATGGAGTAATGTAACAAAGTAATTTTGCCCTGGGATTATTAGAGTATATCTGATTCTGAGTCCTTGTTGATGGGACAGGTGTTGTGAATGAAATGGTGCCCAGCTTGAAAGAGCTCCTGTGTGTCGCTGAATGTGTGCATTGATGACTGAAAGACATCTTCTGTCTCCATTTATCTGTTTACNACAATGTGTTGAATTAATTTTAATGTGTACTGAAGACATGTCAATTCGCGGGAAGAATTGCAGGAGGGAATATATTAAAAAAAGCCTAATCAACCAAAACTTTTGCAACCCCCATGCAGTACCTCTGTGGGGGTCACGGATTCCCTGTTGACAGAGGTACAAAGGTTAGTAAAAGTTTTTTTTTTTTTTTCATAATGCTTTAGAAAATCACTTGAACACTAGAGACAGCACCAACATAATCAAAATGTCACCATATACTCCAGATTTTCAGTTTGATTGTCCTTGACCATTGATCAATTGAATGGAAACTCCAGATTGTGACACTTTTCCAAAAATGAACATTTTCACCCTACAAATCTATGTAAATGTATCAAAACAAAAACGTGTGGCTGAAAAATACAATTAAAAAATGGAGGGAAAGAAATCCTGATGAAGGACATTTGGATCATAGTTATCATGTGTTCACCTTGAGTCGAGTAATGGCATTGTAATTAACAACCTATTTAACAGTTAATGCAATGCAAGACAATCTATCAACCAACAATCTAGCAGCCTGGCATTAACTTTGCCACACAATCTATCGCACATCCCCTGAAAACCTTCAAGTATGTTGATGTGTCACTCAGAACAACATTAGCATGGTAAGTACATGCAGATTCAAACCACAACCACTAACCTTTCAGAAGCCATTTACATGTAAATCGATGGATTAATTGAGTAAAGCTCATTAGAGTTTAGGTCTCATCAATACCTTACAGCTCAATTAACCCTGACTTTGAACTGTAATTCCCACCTACACACATACATGGACACATACTGTATAACAGATGTCAGGAAAAAGTTGAAGACTAAAAGAGCAAAATAGATATAATCAACACTGCTGGTTCCAAAATAACAACCCTCTTATTTAACACACCAACTAGTTACACAGTGTTATTCATCGGACAGGACACATTTTGGTAATGCATAATGTAAAAAAAAATTATACGTGATACTGGCTTCATGATGTGAAGACAAGTTTTTAGATATATTTTTATATGAAAAAATTGAAATAACTATTTCATAAGTTAATCACTTATTCTATTGTTGCACTCCTCAAACTACATATTTTCCTAGTTTTGTACAAATTCCTTTTTTGTATTTACATTTTCCTTTCTTTTAGCTCTTCCACTTTCAAAGCACAAAATTTTTCTATGATCTCAATTTTTAAACGTAATTACTTAAAGTGCTTGAAATTAAAATAAAAAATGTATTTCCAGAAATTGGCCAAATGCAAACTTTGGCCAATTTATTTTGCTAGATTTTTCCCCCTTTTTTCAAAACAGTAAGAACAATTTATCTAAATAAACCTTGAGAAACATATCAGTTCTATTTGGATTGTATTAATCAGACTCCTTAAACAGGCAATGCACTTTGGCATCACCTTTAGCATCTGAAATTGAACCCCTAAGAGTGAAAGACCAGCAGAGCGGAATGAATGGAAAAATTGGTGTGTTGTATCTCATGGTGTGGGCAGTGCTACCTTCACCTTGAAAAATGTCTTCTGCCGCCTGTTTGAAACAGACAGGGAAGGAGGGAAATGAATAGGCGAAGGTGGGAAATCTTTGGATGATGAGTACAGTAATCATGTCGGACACTGCTGTCTGCCATTTTGCCCGGCTAATCTTCTCGCTGCCGCTAACCTGCCATCCATATTTGTGGGATGAATATGTGAGAGAGTGTGTGTGTAATCCACTAGAAAGGTCAGTGCTCATCTCTAAAGCATCCATCAACCTTTAAAGGTTGGGTCCTTTGTCCTGGTGGAAATGACACTTCATTTAAGCAGTTGTAAGAGGAAAAGCTGAGACAAAGATTGATATTGAGGGTTTCAATCTGAAACATAAGCAATTTTTGCAGTGTAAATACTTCCTGGCACAAAGGCTGCTATTAATACTGACCCAAGGATAGATGAGGTAACTAAAGCTACAATGCTAAACAGTAGCAGGCATAGAAAATGTCAAGAAAAATGAATTACTTGTGTAATTTACTCACATAAATCATCTAAAAATTGACAATTTGCATGTATGAATGTCATTTAGATAACTTTTTTCTAGTTTTTTGTTGTTTTTTACAAAGCCAGGATAGCGGCTGTGGTCTGAAAAGAACACAGAGGAAACATGAGACTAGGAAAATACACACAGAGCCCAGCACATCTGCAGGACTTTTAGGTGGTCTACTGTGGTCTTACAAAGGAATGGCCATATTTGCCTTACTGCGAATGTGTGTGTACGGTTGGAGAATGTACCGTGCAGGGAAAGCAAAAGGTCTGACCACTGAGGCCTGACTGCATTTAATCAGCGCTCTCAAACTGATACACACTCATATCCGTCCACCCCCAGTAGAACATTTATCACACGCAAATAACCTACTCCTCTCTCACAGATCGTACACATTTAAAGATGCTCTCAGACACACCAGACCGCATTTCGTTCCATCTGACATGATTTTGAAGTTAACTGACACAGATGAAGGTAAAATGTCACCACTCGGCTCCTTGTGGGTGGATAAGGATCGCTCGACTACTCCACATATGAGTGCAGGGACCTTTTACTTCATCTCTTTCAACTGTGGCAACAGGAAGGATCAAGGATGCATGAAGTTGGACACTATGCATCTTTTTGAAAGAAAACGTTTAATCTAGGATATCACAGACGGTTAAAGGAGTAACCTTTGAAGTAAAATATTGTGCATTGTTACAAAAAGATTGATGATTGTTTGGCCTAGCAATAAGTCAATAATTGTTGAAAGGGCCTTCATTTATATTTACCTGTATTTTAAGGTTCTCAGAAAGCAAATATCAATTGCCCCTCTAATGCACATTAAGTGTGGTTTAAATCAGATTAGACACAGCTCATATTCAAAGGTAGTTACATCATCTTTGAGATGATGTCAGATTACTTTATTATTTATGATTAGCTCTTATAAAATTCCTGTTACAGCAGGTTTGCTTACTTACTCTTATGACAATAGCTTTTGTTCGGTTGGTGAGCATTCACACTCTCGCACACAGTATTTTTGGACCCAAGATTAATTGTATCTCACAAGAGTGTTAAACTTACATTTTCCAAAAGGACACCAACTTTACTTATGTTTATCTAGATTTTCTGTGACAAACCAACATAGAATATTGCCTACTTCTAAAGTCAAAAGAGAATTAAGCAATATTTCTACTTTCTTTTTAATAAATGAGAATCTGGGAAAAAATGATGTGCCCTCATAGTCATCCCTCTCTACTCTCACATACAAGTCACATAATTTGTAAATTGAATTTTCTGGAGTGTTATTGAACTCAGTCTTAATGAAGGAGATCAATAAATACATTTGAAAGTTTTGTAATATAGTTTTGGAGAAGTTTAAAGCAGATTTACATTACGAAACTCTACCCTTAATGGAGAAATGAAGCTCTTACTAATCATTGGCCAATCCATTATCCCAGCATGTAAAGACTGTCACAAACAAACAAATGAAAAAATAGCTCAGGTTGGAGAGAAAAAAAAATGTTGGGCATAGCTCTGTCTTCATAATCTCAACTCATTCATAGTTCCTCTGAATTAAGTTTTAACAGTAATCGTGTTGGTCTTTATTTTTGGGAATTAGTGGATTTTAGGTTAGGGTCTCAAAACTGAAATCCCCATCTATAGGCCAACAATAGTAAAAACACTTATCGTTTAAAAGATGACATAATAAGACTAGTTGCAGATGTGTGTCTGCTCATCAGTTTTATGCAAGTGAAATTATTTTGAGGTTTTTAATGTTTAATTTGAAGCAAACTGCCGATGCTGTTTATAAGTTAAAGAATTTTTCAAAACAAGAGTTGGGTGTATAGGGGAAAATCTAAAGTTGACACATTATAGGTACATTTATACATTTATTGGTCCATATATTTGCAATCACACCCAACTATTACATTTGTGCCTCAACAGGTTTAAGCACTTAACTTTGTTTATGTTCTGTGCTAAATAGTAAAAACTGACTCGCTAAGTTTTCTTAATTTTGATTTGCTGTTTTTCCCGCCACACATTTCATGTTCCCCTACACTTTACTGGGCCTCTATTTGGCCTCAACAGTCAGTTTTTGTCCTTTGAATTAAGACTGAGTGATTTTGCCAAAGATCAAGACTGCATTTTTTTTCAACCAATAATACAATTAGGAGTTTATTTTGATTTTCTTCAGTGCTAACCCCAAGTGTGTAAATGTTTCACTCTGGGGTTTTATTGTTTTTTAAGACCTTAAAAGCTTGCTCCAGAGATCACAGTCACAGGACTTTATTGTTAACAGTTGTGTTGAAAAGTGCTTGCTTATACTCACATGCATGTATCTGTATGCTAGCTGCAACTCTCTCTTCCCAACAAAACCATTTTAAGCATATTACAACTGCCTGGATGGTTAAGGTGAAAAAATTAGTAGATGTGTTTTCATAAATTTTTTCATGCCCAAGTATAGCACTATAGGAGCTTAAAGGAAAAAAAATCAAAATTTGAAACAACTTACTAAATTTATCAGCAAGATGTTTATCCTTCTTTGTGGTGGTTTTTGACTTTTCTTTAAATAAATGCACTTAAGAAGCAACGGAAAAACATTTTGCAAATAAATTCTGCAGTAGCAACTATTGACCTCATATGACTGAACAATGGTTTCCACTACTGGCATCCTTAATGAAAGCATTAACACTTTGTGCAACTCTGGATGCGATGTACCATATGGTAAGGTAAATGAAACTTACCTAATTAAAACATTCATGAAAACTGGTCCATGACTGATCTGTGGTATCTTTTCAACACTACATCCTGTTTATTACAGCCAATTGTGACTTAAAGGAGTGACAAATTATACTTTGCAATGCCTGGTCATTTCCCTTCAGCGGATGTACTCATGTCTAATTTGCATTTTTATTTTTTGGAAACTCTAAAAGTTGGCTTCAAATTTCAACTAACTTTTGGAAGGAAACGCGGTAAGTGTCTTATAGCAGTTAATAACACCCAGCAATAGAACCAAACAGGGAGATGGCCGTGTAGGTACTAGATCTGCATGGGGCTCTGCCCTTTCTTATGACATCTTTATAAGGCAACGCCACTTGGAAGAATTGTACTGCACCCGTTTCTTAAGAATCAGATCTATTCTGGAGGCTAAAAATATAATTACCTATATTTGCATTTATTTTTATTTTTATCAATGATCTAAAGTAGTCGAAAGTAGAAAACAAACATTCTCAGTCTTGAAGGAAAACACTGCCTTCTAAGACACACTGAGCTCTGCCATTGAACAAAGTGAAACAAAAAGACTCTTTTTTTGCTGCTTCTTATTCTTTTTATTAAGATCCCAGCTCTTCCCCTTTATATTATGGTCTTGCAGTTACTTTGTTCCCCTTCAACAGATTTTTTTCAGTTTTGTTATCAATCTGGTAAAACTTCATCGGTCATTAGACACGCTAACATTACAGCTGATCCTGACTCTGCACATAGATGCTGCATTGTTGTTATCGTTGTCTGGGCAACCACAATGTTTTATGTCATGTGACAACGTTCAGCCAATCATATAGTATAACAACAGTGCAATATCCTTAACTCACTAAAGAATACTAATACAAATCTATTAAAAATGTTTTTATTAATTTTGTGAGACAATTTTGATACTTTTGACATTTTCTTCGTTAAACTGCTTCTCTGACGTCATCAGCAGACATGCTCAGAGCAGATCGGCAAAATATGATTAAACCATGTTTATCTGCATTTTAGTTTTTTCTTTCTTTAGATTACGCACTATATAGCATAAGGTTAAAACGAAATGAAAACATAAAACACAAAAACACTAGATTTATGTTTAAATTCAAAGCCGAAAAAGTTGGCCACCAGAAGGAGCGTAGGATCGCATTTCCGATGCAGATCGGGCAGAGACGAGTGATAGAACAGAAAGGATTTTAAAGCATTTGTTTTCTCAGGAAATACATTATTAACCTTTAACACATTATATTTTAGTATGTTTACTATTTTTGGGAGGGAAAATGTCATTTAAGTATTTTTAACAAATTAAAATCGAGGACGACCCAGATGTATATTTGGATGCGCATGCGCAAATGAACTGGTGGCGCATGCGCAGAACGGAACGTGTAGTGACATCTACGCCGCATTTATTTCATACACTTCACTTGTTCGGGAAAAACTCCCAGAGGACTGCAAAAGAGCTGAAAGCCTGAGTTCATTTAAGTCAAAGTTAAAAACCCATTTGTTTAGAGCTGCCTTTGAGTGTTGAAGTTAAATTGTTCACTGAGGTGTCATTAGTTTAAAGTTGCTTTCATTCTAATTTTATTTTTCTTCCATTTTATTGTTAAATCTGTGTAAAACACTTTGAATTGTCTTTTTACTGAATTGTGCTCTATAAATAAAATTGCCTTGCCTAATAAAAATGTGATTTGAAACTACATAATATCAAATTGTCATTTTATTGCACATTGCAATCAAATGCCAAACCCCACTTTGAATGAGCAAATTAAACGAACCATAAATTACATACCAGTTACTTTTGTCATGACCCATTGAGCAAATAGGTATAACACCTCTAACATGTGAAAAGTCTATCGTACCATTACTTATGTTTAAGTTTCTGCTGCATTAAAAGTCACATGAGGCTGTATTTTTTAATGAAAAGCTTGTTAAACACTGACATCTGTGATGCAGCTTTGCAAAATCAAACAGCTGCTTTAATAGACCTTTAAGTGGTGACGCTTGGGATTTTCATGAGCTTGCGAGGCCTCTTGTCACAGCCATTTCAGCTTTACAAAGAGACAGTTATTCTGACTGCTATTCATAAACGTCTACAGTGTGTGTTTAGATTAAGAGAGAGACACTTGATAGCAGCAGCCCTTGATGTGCCTCATAGTGCAGTTTGGAGCACCAAGACATCTTCAGCATGTACTTTACAAGATATCACTTTGAAATCTTAATATCCTGTTTTGTAATGCATTGTTACTTCTGAATAGGACACTAATTTACACTGAGTATGTGTTGGTGCAATGATTTTAGTAAGCACTTGTTATTAGTATCGCATTCAGGGGTCTTTTGTGTGCTGCAACTTCTTCAAAAAGAAGGGGTCTGAGAGACTGACATGGTTCATAAAAACAAAAGAACATGTTATTCAGTGAAACAGCAGTAATTGAAGGTTGATTTTCTGACAACATAGGACAGTGAAAATCAATCTCAGACAAATCAAATCTGCAATCAAATCAATTTTAGGAAGAAGCATCAAAGCAGCAGAGAGACAAAGAAGGCCTGTGGTTCTGAACTCTGAGAATGAAAAGAGAACAAAACCAGGATGAAGAGTTCAGTCATTTGGTTTGACTTAAAATGATGAAGCGTATATCCTGGCAAACATATGCAGTAAAAGAAATCTGTGAAGAGAGGAAATTGATATTGATTCTCCAAAGATGATCCTCTGACCACATCTGACATTCTTAATTTTCCATAAATAAAAAATCATGCTTGGAAGTTTTAATTTGTTTCAAGTTATTTATTTAATATTAAAAAATTAAAAAGAATTCCAAAGTACTCATATCAATTAAGTTTCCAAAAAGAAAACCTATTTCAAAATACGTGGTTTTCAGCATGAGCGTAAAATAAAAAAAGACAGACATTTTTTTTTTGTCTCTTGCTCATCAACTTTTCCACTAATCTACCCCCCCACACCTCACCTCTCATTTCTCAGAAATAACAAACTAACTCCCATTTTCACTGAAACGTCTCCTTCCCTGAATCTTATTTTTTACGTGTATCCTAATATGCACTTTGTGAAAATGTCAGCGTTCCCTCTTTGAATTCACCAATCCCTGTCTTTGCTCTAACAAACAGGATGAAGAGACCAGTTGCACCAGAAAATGTTTAATAATGTTCACCTGTAATAGCATGCACTGATAAAGAGAAAATCTTTGAGAATGTTACTATTTTGCAAGAAGAAGAGAGATTTTTTTATATTATACAATTAAGTATGAACCAGTGTGGGTATCACATCTAATTTTAATTATTACTTAAGGATTTTAAAGCATGACTTCAGGCTAATTTATTTGCCATATTATCTCTGACAAAAAAAAAAAAATATATATATATATTTATATATGAGAGGAAGGGATTTTTCCTACTCTAAAACTCTCTTGAATCTCCCGTTTCTTATGTCCCATCTTATACTGTATTTGCTTCTTTAGTTTATTACTGTATATTCAGCAAAATGTGTTTTATTAGGGATAAGAACTTCTTCATACATGCATACTTGTACAACACAAAGTCTTCATTTAGTTTCTGTTTCTAAAGAGGTTGGCTTTTTTTATATATATATTTTTTAAATATATTTCTGCCATTTACAATTTATTTAAACTTTGCAAATATTTAAGTTCAACACAAAGATTGAAGATATAATTTTTTTTAAAGTACCTCAATCATTTACATAAAAGAAATCCAAAATTTCAAATATTAGGAGGTTTAAGGGATCCCAACAATTGTGCCATTATGGACTTTGTTAAAAGTGGTTACTGTATAAATGGAGACTGTAATCATCACTGAATAAATCAAGAAATAGAATATTAAAAGATTGATTTTATTTACTTGTTTTTGTTGGTGTAAATATGAAAAAATAAATATATTGTAAAGCTGTTTATACAACTTCTGTACCCCTAGGTGAAAAATGACTCCTGTGATACATGCATTTAAAGAATCTATTGACTGTATACAGTACATGCACAAGACACCTCACAGAGACATTCATTCAAACCTATGGGTAGATAAACTACTGTAAGGATGTTCAATCAGCTAGCTGGGCCTCTCAAACAAACAAACGCCCCATGCATCCAGACCTCCATCAGTCTTTTGGCAGCATTCTGTTTCTGTGCATTGATGTGTATGTGTGTGTTTGTCTGTGTGTGCGAGTTAAGTTGAATTCCTGAGCCTGTGGTTACCAACAGCTTTGAAGTCTCAGCAGCACCAGAGCCCTGGGGTGACAGGCTTTACCCGCTGCCCCCAACCTGCATTGGAAGGCCAACAAAAGAGAAAAGCAAACAGGCAATAATACCCAGAATGAGCAAACCTTTTCTGCGTCCCTGGCTACAGCCTCCTTTGCTATCCCATGCCAGACACACATTGATACACACTTAAAGGAACTCACAAAATCCATTGACATGAGCCACAGATAAGATAGTAATTGAAAGAAAGGCTGGCATATGTGTCATAAGACACGTGATATGTTTATCGATCCATCCATTTTCTACTTGTTCACCGATAGACATATGATATGTTTTTTTCTGATATTTCATGTGGTAGCAAGAGCTCCACTTGCTAATTTATAGATTTCTTTTTCTATCTGCGCATTGACTGTATTTATCTTAGATGTTGTTATTATTACCTTACAAAACCTAAAAATACTAAAGGTAAAAAACATGTAATGTGCCTAATTACTAACCATACCATCTAAAATATTTCTCGTCTATTGTACAAAATATATAAAAAAAATAAATCCTTTTAGTTTTAAAACAAAGTTTAGATGACACATCCAGGACACACTAAGCATCCTTGTCACTGACTCTGAGTGATGTCTTCCAATCTGCCTTCAGGCTTGTGTAATTCCACAATCTTTATATTGACCAACACCAACATTAAGGCAATTGAGCTGTGCTCTGAGAAGTTCAAACCACTTACAACCAGCAGAAAAACAGTAATATGTCATATAGTTGGACATTATTTTTAAATTGGAAATTGTTTATTACAATTTGGCCTTTGGGTGTGTACAGTATAGTAGAACTAGAATTTTAACCTGCTCTGTATAACTTTTTACATCGTTAAATGTCCATTTTCCCTTTTTTTTCTTCCACAATATAGTTAAATCACAATCAAAAAACAAAAAAGCAAACATTCAATAGCAAATCTACAGGGGAGCATATCTTAGGAATAGAAAGAAAAAGGGAAAAAAATGTTTTTCCTTATTACAGTTATTTGGTTTATGCTGTTAGGACAAATAACGATGTCGAGGAGTTTTAGCACCCATCAGGAAAAATTTGTTGGTTAGGTAAACAGTAAAAATGGAATGCATTTCTTTTCTTTCGCAGACACAAGTTTTGAATTAAAAATGAAATTATAAAAATAGACTGCTTAGAAGTTTTCTATCTAAGGAAACCCAGCAGATTGCATCTAGTTATCGTCTGGCAGTATTCACCCCTCCTGAATTAGCATGTAGCTACGATGGATATTTGCCTCAATTATTCTGTCGCAGTTGTGGTTATCATGTTATGCTGTCTCATAATGTTACCTTTTTTTTTTTTCATTAACAAAAGTATTAGCATTTTAGCAGCTAAACTAGCTCTGTGTGTTACTCAGTGAATTGAAGAAATGGTACCAAGAAAGTATATTGTGGGTTCTTAATTTATCTTTTCTTCAATGTTCCATCAGGGGCTCCGTAGAATGTATCCCATTAGTGAGTTACTTATTATATTTGGTGACGGAATACATTTTGAAAAAAAAAAAAAATGTTTTGGGAATTGTACTGTATACGTATATTTTGATTAATTTAACAGTGTTTTGTATTAATTTACGTTTTCAAGAAAATATTAAAAGGGACGTAGCTGAATTATTCCATCAATCCATTTTTCTGTATCCATGTAATCCTGCTCAGGGTCACAGCGGGCTGTTAAAACCTTCCAAAGTCAATCTGGCAGAGTTGGAAGCCACCCTTGATAGGTCACCCGTCCATTATAGGGAGAGTGCCTGGGTTTAGATTTGAATCTGGCAAATATACTGTTAACAATCTGGTTGAAGACCTTTGAAATGGGAACACTCAATCCAGGGCTTGTCCTTCTTTTCTCGCCCCTCTTTTTCTTTTCAGGTCCAAGGGGGCTAAATGCCAAGGAGCACACAGCCAAAGAGCTGCAGCAGCAAAAGCCTCCACTCTAAGCTAAACTGACAAGAGAAGAGGAGAGGAGACTTAAGCAACAGAACACTAGTGTTACACCAGAGCTATGTACTGTATCCTTGGTTAACCCAAACAAGCATGCACAGGAAAGATTGAATTGATCTGACTGCCTGGATTCGGTTTAGAAATTTGTAGCGGAAGTGCATTATACACAGCCATGAAAAGTAAAGGTGCCCTTTAACAGGGAATTTCCACAAGGAATGGAATTCTGGACTGTCTTGCTCTAATTATAAGTATATGAAGATACAGAAGATGCATTAAAGATGGTAAAAGCTCAGACCATCTACAAGCACAGTATGAAAAACACATGTTTGGTGCACATTCAAAGCAACAACATATTTTTTCTTCAGCCCTGGCCATGAAGAAGACACTGTTCTTGCTGCAATTCATGGGGGACAGACAACACCACTGCTGTTGTGAGTGTGTGTATTTCAAAGGGGTTTGTGAGTGTATGTAGAACTGACGTGTTTTTGTGAGAGCTGGGTGGTTATATAATGGCCAAGTAAAACAAACAGAGTTCTTCCAAAGGGACAAAAGGAGAGCCAGCAGCTCCATGTATTCGCAGTGCTCAACCTCAACTGTCTGGCAGACAAATATGCAAAAAAAAAAGTAGTTCAAAAAGCAATGCATTCGATGAAAAACATGAGGGAAGACTCAGCACAAATGTGGAAGCTCTGCAGTGATGCGACATTTTGATAAACATATTTATTTGAGTAAAAAGAGACTATATTGATGACATTTTCAATTTTTAATCTTCATTATCATTAAAAAGGCTATACTTAAAATGCATGTTAATTGATTTCATTGAAGTTGCAAAATAGATTTTTTTTTTACCCTTTAAAAACATTAATGACAAAGAGAGTAATGAAATATCTATGTACCCTCACTAGGTTCTACATAGAGACATAATCACAGCCACAATGCCATTACAGAAAATCATGTAATCCATTGCGTGAGCACACAATATTGCTGAACACAGCTTTGCTTATTATTAAAAGCGAAAATAAATCAGCACAGGCTCAGCCTAAGTATATGATTGGTCAAGTTGATGGAGGCTCGCGTGACAGCGTCAGTGGAAGATGTATAATGCAAGCTCAAAATGTCTGCTTGAAAGCAAAGCAATTCTGTGCATGAGGGCAGCCGCTAAATCACTTAAGCCGGAGAGTGAAGAGTGATATAAAACATTTGACGTGATATGGACCAAGTGCTTTGAACCCAGCAGCCAAGACCATCAGGCAGTGTGATGAGAAGAAAGTGAGGCACAAAGGAAAAGAAGGAATCAATAAACAATCTACTTTGTTATGAATTTGGACAACTGAATACTCATAGAGAAAAAAGTATTTGTATTTTTCATTTTTGTTTAGACTTATACCATACTATCACATACCCCTTTATTTATAAAGCGCTTTTAAAATATCAACAGTCATCAAAGCGCTGTACATATTACTGAATGACACAGTAAAATGTAAATAAACAAGCAAAAATACAGACAAGCGAATATAGAAATAGTGTATATAATATCCATAATACCGTATGGATGAACATGTAACTAATATGAAATGTGGCCCATTTGATGAAGTAAAAAAATATGATAATAATCATGAAATTTTACTAAATTCAAAGCTATAGGGATCATGAAACTAGATCAAAAACTTGGGACAACCAGGCAAGCATATAAATATAAGTTGGTAGGTAAATATTCATTATTATCATTATTATTATTATTATTGCTGGTATAGTAATTCCATAATCTATGTTTCCGGGTCACTGAAATTAGGATTATTTAAAAAAAAATAACCTGGTTACTATAATAACTTAATGGCTGAGACTAGAAGGCATAAAAACAATAACTAACTAATTTAATTAAAAACAATAGATTAACTAAACAAGGTGTTTTTGAGTCACTTAAGGATAAAAGAATAAGTAGTTTGAATAAAGTGAATAAAAAAATTAGGCTAAAGTATTTGTGATGGTGTCTTTGTACAAAAAATGTTTCTGTTGTACAATGAGTATTATGTAGCTGGCAAGTTTCAGGGTTGTGTGTCTTGATAAATCCAGCAAGAATGTAAACCTGGATCTCCCCTCACCGTACAGCAGAACAGCTGCTTGCCCTTGCAACACACATACACACATACTCTGACACACTACCCTCTCAACACACACACATGCACACTTTTCACAAACAAGCCGCTGTTGGCTGTTTTAGGATCAAATTAGGGTTGCAGGAATTTCACACTGATGGTAGATATGAGTAGGTTCACCTGCTCCTTTCTGTTGTATTGACAGATGAAAGATGGACTTAGGGAGATTAGATCTGGCCTTACATTTCTGTGGAAAAGCTGAAAGCTGCTTGCAATAGGTACAGTGATCCAACTGTCTGATGCTACTAGACGTGTTAGACCTTTCTGAATAATCTGTATCAGCTCAGACGTTTTTACAAGATGAACTGACACTGGCTGCTCTGAAAAAGATTGTATAGCTAAAATATGTTGACATGAAAAGTCATTAAATCTGCTAAGCAATGCATTCAGTTATCCAAAAAGCAATACATAAATTTACTATATATAACTGCAGCTTGAATATGTAATCTCAAGGCCTCAATAAGGCAAAATGTTTTTTTCTTTTTAAGATGCCACCAAAAAACACAGGCTGATACTCACTAGGAACTCTGGCACAAACAAATATAGATACCAAATGTAATACTGACAAGAAACTCACTGTCTATTGCCAGAGTCTACTGGGAAAAAAAATTACTTAAAAGATTATAAATTAAAGTATTGCTTTAAAAAATAAATTACATTTATTCTTATTAGTTCTTTCTTTATTTCTTCTTAAGCTTGACCATAAGTGTTTTTTATTACAAAATGTATAATACTGTGAAAATGTATTTGCATCCTTTTTCTGCTATTTTTGTTTTGTTGTCACATTTGTTTTTGTTCTTTTTTATATTGTGAAACAATATTTAATATTAAAAAGGAGAGACTAAGTAAATAGGAAGGCATCCTTCAAATGATTGGTTTCATGTTTTAATACAACCATATGCAAAAAATGTAATTTCCCCCTACACTTTCATTTGTGATGCCACCCTTTGTATAGACAACTCTCGTAAAGGTCTAAAGGGAGTTTTATTTTGATTCTGGTTGTTGTGTCACCACTTGGATGTGCATCTGATTTTTTCTTGGGTTAATCTTTTTAGGTCATTCCTGTTCTCTATTGTTCTATATTTTCTTAGCTGCAGATGATGGCTCTCGCTGTAGTTCTCTGGAGTCCTACTTTCTTAGAAATAGCAGGATGAGTGACTTCTTGAGAGCCTACCTCATGTTATCAGGCAGATTCTGTTAGAGTGTGATACTGCTTCAGTTTAGATCCCAATCAGGCTTAGGCAGGACTATTGAAGTTAATCACGGTTGTCCAAGACAAGGAACAGAATAAAAAAATTAAAAAGGGGAGAAATTATTTTTACATATAAGAAATGGATGGATATAGTTTTTTTCTTTGTAATAAAACATTATTATTCTCTTTTTAAGACGACCAAAAAGCAATAACAGAAGAAATTTGTATTGGGATAAATACTTTTTCTCAGCTCTTTACTGATGGTAAAACTTTAAAAAATGTACATAGCTTTTTATTTATTCCTCCATGTAAAATCATGATGGATTTTACAAACACAGTTCAATGTTTTAGGTTCATTTACGGTAAACAATTAAAAATAAATCACAAACTGATGTGACAAAACTTAATCACTTGTGCCTGCTTGAGCATGGGTTACATGTGTATAGTTGATAGACCATCCCTCGTGCATCTGTTTCTATCATTTTTTTGCCATGTGTGCAGTCTTGTAAATATGTTTTCTTCCTCTTTATGGTGCTAGTGTATTCGGTGTCCAAACATCATTCAGCCATCTATCTTTTA
Organism: Cyprinodon variegatus; assembly: GCF_000732505.1. Lineage (NCBI taxonomy): Eukaryota > Metazoa > Chordata > Actinopteri > Cyprinodontiformes > Cyprinodontidae > Cyprinodon > Cyprinodon variegatus. Next base: position 209,621 of record NW_015150748.1, read on the forward strand.
ACACGAAGAGCCTGGTGAGCGTGCGGTATGATGGGGGCCCCTCACGGCTGCTTACAGGGGGCTCCAGGGGCCTCTTGGTGCAGCTGTCCCACTCCATAGTAACACAAGACCTTATTAGAGTCCATTAGAGCACTCTGAAACTAATAAGAGATTGTCAAATACATCCAAACATTCACACAATTCACAGAGACGCAGGAAGCGAATGGAGGCTGACGGTGGGGTGGGAGGGGTGAGGGCATGCGTGCGTGTGGATGAGAGGTGGTGGTGATGGGAGTGCAACATATTTTTCCTCAACATGATCGCATTGTTTTAAGTAAACCACTTTTTTTCTGATATTTTTGAGATAAAATTTAAATAAAATGACAGAAGCAACACAAATGCAGCACCTTGTTAACTTTATAGTCTCTGAAATCTATTCAAAATATTTAAAGACATATGTACCGGTATGTATGTATTTATTCAACGCCTCTTATACCTATTTTCTATTTTCTTGTTTTTCTGACTTTATCCAGTTGCTCTGACTAAAATTATCCATGCATCTGGGCAATGAGAAAATGCTTGTCTGGGGTCCAGAGTTCCAGAAAAAGAGCGTCCCTTGGCCCTGACAGCAGGGGCTTGACCCGGTAGAAATCCTTTGATCTTTAATTAACACCGGGCACGTCTCCGGAGAGGCGAGTGCTGATGAATAAGGTACCATTTGGGACAAGCTACAAAAACTTAGAATACAAAATGGAATAATTCTTTGTTTTAAAACTCAGCCCTGTTTTTGCTCTAAAGCAACTATGGGAAAATCTGCAGATCTAAATTTGGTGATTTAAAATGGATGGTTATGCATCTGGCATATTTAGCTTAAGGGGAAACTTGTTAAAACCAAAAAAAGAGGAACCCACATGGAGTTGTATATTGACCGCAACCTCCATCCACAACAAAGAAAATGTGAGGTCTTTATGGCACATGTGCTGGAACTCGCCTCTGATCTCTTACCATTGTTCAACTTCTTTAACATTGTCAAAAAAAAAGAGGAAAAACAAACAAACAAAACATAAAGTAAGCAAATACCTATCATGAAAACCAGATCCACCTAATGAGATACAGAAACTGATAGAAACTACGGCAACTGAGTTTCTCCATAGGACACACTGCTGAATTGTCATGTAAAGAAACATAATATTATATACTGAACACAATCAAAAATCTAGATATGCATTAGTATATAGATGACTTTGTGTATCAAAGTTATCATTGAACAGTGTCACACTTTTAATTATGTATAAGTCTGATGATGTAAATTTAACTAACATTGCACATCTAGAGGCAGAGATTTTTTTGCCAATTCTTTGTTGCAAATCAGCTGAGTTAAAGTCAGACTAGGTTTTTGCCCCAGTCTGAAGTCTTCTATCGTTTCTAACACGTTTTCTGCCCTGTATGTATATCATCTTCACATTTGCCCTAACCAGCTCTACTTATGTTGGCTCTACTAATACTGGATCCAAACGTTGTCCATCCTAACAGTAGTATAGTTAAAATAATGAGTGGTTAGGTCCACTCAAAGAATTTGGGAGAAAGGCCAAAAAGGTCATGTTGATGCAATATAACCCTGTAGAGACATTTGGACCATGTCGCTATGAGTTCATAAAACCTATTCAAAGTTTCTTGTCTATCCCATATAGACGGTGAGACACTTCACATAGGAGTTATTTTTCATGGTTTTCTTGCATTAATGGTTTTCCTTTTGGCATTGCTTCATAAAGAAGTCCACATCTAAAAATGTATTCTTTCAACTGATTTGTTGATCTCTACTGCATCTTAAGAATTAAAAATCTTCTAAGTTAATGTATAACAATTTCCCACTTCATGATTACTACATACTTTATGTTGGTTGCACAGATTGCCCAAAAAGTCTCCAAAAGTAAGGACATGTCTACAGGGCACTACAACAGAAACCAGCTCCCTTTTAAAACCTTTATGAAGATGGTGACCAGACAATGAAAAACATTTATTTGGAGCCATCTCAGTTTAAGCTTCTGTCATGCTTTCACCAGCACCCATAATCATCACCACAGCTATTTTATTGTAATCCACTCCAGTATACTGTGTTTATCAGACCTGTCTTTGCAACTTTGGCTAAAATATTTCCTAAAATTAATGATGTGTCAAAGAGAAACTCACCACCAAACCACTGCTGGCTGGACCTATCAGCTGATGGATCTGGTTAACACATCATCCACATATAAGGAGATACGTGTGTAGAGCTGGACAACATATCCAAAGACACCCTAGGAGCCTTGGATATGTTTGAAGGTCTCCCATATAGAATGCATCCACATTCATAGAAATGCGTGTGTATATATATGCTAAGATCAGGTGTACGACATTTAAGCTCCTTAACAGAAAGATATGAAGTGAGGCTGTCTTTTCATCAATCTTTGCACTTTTGTAGCTTTGGAAAAATCTTTGATTTGCGCAGAACGGAAATTCCATATGTAACATTAGACATTTAAGAAACTTAGACAACATGGTTCATTTGTTAAAAAAAAAAAAAAAAGTGACTTACTTTGACAGGTGCTGCTTCTCTCCTCATATCCTGGGTTACACAGACACTTTCCAATAGGCACAAGCCACTCCCCTTCTGTGCTACAGTACATTCTTGGGGGTTCCTCCTCTTTCGAGTAATTGACACACAAGCCTTTGACCTCAACCAGGGACTGGGAGTCCATTGGCACAGTATCGGGGAAGGAGGCCAAATTCCTCACAGTTTGTGGACACTTTTTAAAGTAAACCCTGACTGAAACTAAAGCCACACAGGCACCCACATCCTGGAATGCCAGGTAGAAGCCCTTCTTGCTCAAGGGGCCTACCTCTCGCACCTCAGTGTTGAGTTTGAGGATGCGATCTCCGAGGTCCGTTTGGGTAAAGCTCTCATCAGCGGCTATGGTATCGATCTTTAGGAATTGATGCTCCCTAAAGTGGCTCCCCTGGTCATCATCTGTCTCCAGATAGAGGAGGTTGAAGGTCTCTTTGCATGTGCCAAGGACCAGCGGGATGGAGTTGCAGTCCCGCAGCGTAAACTTCAACTCCACGTAGATCTTCTGCGCCGACTGGCGAGGGATCCAGTTGGTGCGAAGCCAGTTGTTCTGGCTGTACTCCATCACATTGCAGACCTGGAAGGTTCTGATGGGGGTGTAGTGCTCGTCCACACCACTGATCTCCTCCCACTGCAACAGTCAAAAAAAACAAAAAACAGGAAAGATCGAAAGGAGAAGCAGAGAGAAATAGGAAGAAATAAAAAACAGAGATAGCAAATGAATAAAGGAAGGAGAAAATGATGAGGTAAGAATGGGAGTAAGGATGGAAAAAGAAGAATATAGGAACAAGAAATTCATATAATGTTGAAGAAAATTAGGGGTTTGGAATTGAAGAGGAAACAAAGGAAAAGAGGGGAGATAGAGAGAAAAATAAAGTTATCTCCACCCTGTAGACATTTAACAATAAATTACTTAGATCCAGATTCAGTCTTTCTGAATACTAAACATCTAACAAACACTTAAGGGTGAAAAAATTACACAACTAGATCTTTTTTGAATTTCCCAATTAATTAAAGACAAACTTGTTGCCATTGCCAAATTTTCTTAATTAGGAAGCTATAAATATATTTCTATAATAACCCATGATGTGTGATGTTTACTATTTCAGTCACTTTAAATTAGTTTGAAGCAAATATTACCAAAGATCGCATGGTGTCTTTTTTCACCCTTACGCTAACAAAGTCTGCTTTTATCTATAATAGTGAGGAATTTCAAGCTGTAGTCTTTGTTATTTGCATCACAAAACTACTTCTACTCAAAAAGAAAACGTGCTGAATCCACTATATGAAATAAAAAGAGGCTACAAGGTATAGACAGATGTGAGTGTATACCAGGAACGTTCGTGTCTATCTTACATTTTCCCTCCACTGGGAGAAAGCAAAGAGAGGAGAGGAGAAAAAGAGAGCTGGGTCATTCCTTTTGAATTCAACACAGCGGGTAGACTCATTGATCATGCTGTTCGGCTTTGCTGTCCGGGCAAATCAACACTGAATCACAGCAATGAGGAATGGACACCTGTAACAGTGGGCTTATAGTAGTTAAAATGAAGGAATGGGTGGAAATGAGCAAATGCTTTCCCCTTTTTTTCTATTTTCTTTTTTTTTTTTTTATGTAGATTTACCTAAAAAATTTTTGATTTTTGTCCAGATTTTAAGCATGTATTTTTTCACAGGTACTTGAAGAAACATCTATTCTGATTTTCCTGTTTTGTAACATTTCACCCACAAACTTCAGTGCATTTAAAATATTATGTACTGTATCAACATAACCCAAAGTGTATTGTATGTGTGTATTCAGTCCCTTCTGTGGTATGATGTAAAACAACCATTCTACTCTACCTACACCTAAGTTTCTCTGGGGAAGGTTCATATCATCTTTGGATATTAAAAGTCTTGTGTACATTTTGTCCTCAGGAAAACATCTTCAGCAATTAGATTTACATTTGGGCTTTGACTAGTCAATTTATACTTAAGCTTGTATGTTGGTATTAACTATTCTGAATGTTAATTTTAAGTGGATTTTTAGGTATCTAGATAGCATACTTCAAATAATTTCCTGTATTTATCTTTATTTAAGGTTTTATCAACTTTTGGAATATACATACTTTAATAACATTTTAGCTCTGATTTTATGTCTTTAAGTTTGATTTGTGACAGTTTTTTTCAAGATGTATGTCACCCCTATCTAAGTAGCTGATTCATTTAGTCTTTTTGGAAACGTAGTGCTATTTAGCAACCCTATCCACATATCGACAGTATCTTTTAAGAAAACCATTATAACTGTTACAATACTGTACATTATTGCTGTAATTCAATATTTTTTCACCTACTGTGGTCATCCTAAAGAAAACATTTTTTTCTAACTTGGAGGGGTTTTTCCTTTCTGCTAATTTTGATTGAAATAAATATCTATGGGACTTCTTTCTATGACCTGGAGCAGATCTTGTTCCATGATGAATTTGTTACATAATGGCTGTTACCAAGTTTGACAGTTTACAATTTACAAACATGTTAAAATTAGTTTGAAACTGCCTCCACAAAAAAGAAAAGATTTATGACGGGTTAAATTTGGCTAGTACTTTCAAGTAATTATCTTGTTCTGCTGGCCCCAGAGCATCTGCTCTTCTGCTTAAAATTCTCCCAGGGTTTGCAGCTCTAGCTTGGCTTGCATGTGTGCATTTGTAAAACATCACAGTTGTGTGCTGAGTCTACAACTTTGACCTTTAGACCAAATGGAGGACTTAATTTTGTCAGCACACTTTTAAATTTTACTTCAGTTTTGCAGTTTTTCATTCATGTTTTATCACTCCCGCATTGTAAACAGTCCACATTTGAACCTATTAATTTCAAATTATCAGAGCAACCTAAGAGCAATATTACAATTTCCTACTTTACAAGCGTACTTGCCATGATAAACTCTGATAAAGTTATTGATTTCTACAGAAGCATTTTAATTTTTTTAAGTCCCTTTTCAACTTTTATGCCCCAAACATTAAATATAAGTTGAGTCTACTCTTGGACAGGTTATATAGATTCATACAGATATATTTTAATGAAAGCTTTTAGGTTTGATGTCCTCTTATTGTTTGATTAGATATTCAGCAATATATTGCTATTTTTTTTTTCTCTAAGTTTCTTTAAAAGGATATTGGATACAAACTATCCTACCTGCAATTAGCTATCGTACCAGAAACTCTAAACAATTTCTCTAAACATAACCTACCACTGAATTTCAAACCCAATAACACACTTAGACAAAACCTGGTTCATCCCAAAGACACAACACCCAAATAAAATCTGAGTGGCATTTTTTCTTTGGTCCATGGCAGCCAGAACTGTTCAGACTTCTATATTATAGAGAACGAACAACTACACAAAAACATGGCGCAGCATAGGAGAGCCAGGGGCAAGATTCTGCAGTGCTATTGCACCTCAGGAACAAAGGACACACCTTTGATGACCAAAATGTTCAGATTTTGGAAAGAAGGGGACAGATGTTTTGAAAGAGGGGTGAAGGAAGCCATCCATGTTAAAAAAGGAAAAACCATTAATGAATAGAGAGGGAGGATTGTCATCTCAGCTTTCATGCATCTATTATGCAATCATGGTGCTTATTCTAAAGAAATTACATAAGCATACTCATTGTGATTCAATGGCAAAACATGTAGCCCATAAACAACTAAAGACTCAACCAACCAAGGCACATGTTGGGTTGATTTTAGATCTGTATCTAACTTGAAAGGATGGACCTCCATGCTACTTAAAACTACAAATTGCTCTGGTGTGAATTAGCAGACTCCCAGACAGATGTCAAAATGTAATCATCATCTGAGTCCAGTTAACACAAACCTTTTAAAAGTTGTGAATAACTTTGTGATATCAGTGTCTTAACACTTAAACAACACATATTGGCCATGGTTTCAGAAGTTATGCGGGGCTACTGAAATGTTTTATCACATATTAATTATAATATGATGTTATGGTATGCAGAAACTCTGTCTACACTAATGAAGATTCAACCTTATTGGCATGTCAAAGGAGGCTGGAGGAGCTCAGTGGAGCTTAGAGGGATCACCAACTAGATGTACACAAAAAATGTGATCACAGCATCAGACTTTCCTCTCAAGAGAGCCAAGTCATCAAAGCAAACCAGGCTGCCTCATCAGTAAAGCATAATCAATTAGTGTCTGAATTTAGTTTTAACATAAAATTAGACTTTTTTTTTTAACATTAATATCATGATAAAATGTCTTTTTTGGCATCAAAATTCATGTGGCAAAATAAAAATATAGTTATATGAAAAGTCAATGTCTATTTCATGAGATTTTTGTCTTCACTTCTGCAATGAATAAAGGTTTTGAGATACCTTGAGGAAATTTCCTTCTGGTAATGTGTTACAGTAAATATCAAGTAGAGAAAGAAAGCAGTCCTCCAGGATAGGGTAGCTCCCCTCTCTGTTGAACTCTAATTGATATATAACAACACAGGGACCCAACACTAGTCTCCATGACCTCTGACCCTGACCCTTAATGGTCGCAGCTGGGGCACAGGTTGGTGTGATGCTGCCATGGTTTCTCTGATCTGTGCTGTAGGTGAAGCAGCTAAAGGGACAGTAAAATGAAATGTGGTAACTTGAGCTGATCAACACATAGCTATGGTAACAGGCACGTCTCAAAGTCACATAGTCAGCACACTAATTCACCTAGTTCAAAGATGTTCGGGTCAAGTAAAGGGCTGCTATATAGAGTGACAATGCACTCAGATGTAACTGAGAGTGACAGATTTTTAATGAAACAAAACAGACGTCTCTATTTTGGGAGATTGATTTTTCTTATTTT
>NW_015150748.1:217130-232249 GCF_000732505.1 Cyprinodon variegatus
TCCATAAAGTCTCACCTTTTATCAGGATTTGGTTTTAGTCTTTCTCTCTTATATTCTGTTCTGTGTGTACTCCAGGTTTATCTCTGTTAGATCTCTTAAAGAGTTTTCCAAAAGATGAATAGTTTCTTTGTACAGCTCCTATCATCTCCTCCTTTAGCAGCTCTACATTCGCTATGCACAAGCTGTTCATAATTTTCTCTCATTCAATCTTTTGGTTTGCTTTTTCTTTCCCCACCCCATCCTACTTATTTATGCCGTCCAGTTCTCACTGATCTTGCAGAATTTTTACGTTTAGCTGCCTCTTTCTTCAGTTCCAATGTATTTACGTATATGATTTAATTGGATTGACTACATATAAGTCAAATCACTTGTTTCTTAAAGTGCATCAAAACAACACTGGTTAGGAGTTTCCGCTACAACATTTAACTGAATTAAACTGAAATAATTTGATTTACAAATATATTGTGTCCTGATTAAATGGAAACCTTGCTAAGAAAAAGAAGATAAAATAAAGAGGGCAACATTTCTTATTAGTCATATCAGTGGCAGTTAAAGGTATAATGGAGGATGTTCTTTTTCTGGGTGGGGTATCAAAATATGTCATCCTCCTAATTTCAATCATTCTGATATGTTTATGTAAAGCCATCTTTCATGCTCATTCCCAGGTACCTTTATAACCGTAATAATTGAAAAATTCAAAATCTTCTTTTGGAAAGTAAGCTTGTATGAGCAACTTTTAAACAGAGCGTACATGAGGGGAACTGGCCTTGTCCATGCCCTCGCACCACTCTAATAGGCGTTCCCTCTCGGGAGCAGGTACAAGGTTATGCATGCATATTTTTTTAAGTGAGAAGGCAGGTCTTTTCAAAAATTCACTAAAATCCTCCACTGTACCTTTAACTACTTTTAAGATATGTTGCCACTCTTGCAAGTCAATTTACTGTATCTGTATCAAACTGCATCTGTTCCCTTTAGCCCTGACCAGCAGTTGTACACCTTCTCTTTCTTCCATCGTTGCTTTTCTTCTTGCCACTGTTCATTGGCTGCTCACAGGTTTTAAAATCTGCTTCTTTTCAATAATGCTCTATTTTATTTTATTTTATTTTCTAATCTAGTTTAAACCTTGTTCACAACAGGGTGTGGTGTGCTCAAGATGCTGTTTGTTCACATAAAAACAAATGCACCAAAAGCTCTGTACTCAAAACAACTTTACATTACAAATACATGATCAAAGAATTCTAGTTTCATGAGAGCTATACTCAATCTGGCTGGTGTTACTGCAGAACCTGATATAGACTAAGCAAGCTTTTATTATGTTTGAAACAATGATATTTCTTCACTAAATCCAATTTTAAAATATTTAACTGTACCCTTTTTGATTTAAAGATGATATAAAAACTTTTCACACCTGGACTGAAGCTATAAACTTGTTATGACTCATGACTTGTTATGACATGCAAGACGGAAGAGCCAGAGGTCGTTGTGGAAATTCTCCATCATCCAGGTCAATATAATTACAAAACAGGTTCCAATTCGAATGTGTATCGCAAAGAGCAACAGTAGCATACATTCTCAATACTTTAAAATTTTTATGTGAAGTTCAGTAACTCATTAAGTAGGAACTAAAGAATACAAGTGAAAAACTAAACCAGATCTTGGAGGTTTTATGCTAGATTTTGTTTTGTGGATTACTATTTTACTGGTAATTTGATGCAGGAAAACAACTCAAATGATCCTGGAGAATACTCCCTATACTTACATATCAAAGGCCTATGTAGAGAAGTTCCTCATTTGTGAAAAACATTTTGCTTGTGCACTGCATGTGTAAAAGCAGCCTTTGACGGCATGGAAATTATTCATTACCAATCAAACAAACATATAACTGTTTGAAACTAATTATTAGACATGAATGCAGATTTGCAACACTGCTAAAATAAGCCAAGTTCTGGCAAAGACATCAATGTCGTATCCCTCGTTGCTTTGAAGACTGTACTTCACTTTGTATGTACCCATTAATTTCTATTCTGCATGCAGAGCCGGTGTCTTGGGTGTTGGTTTGTTGCTGAAGAATGCTTTCAATGCATGCGAGAATGTAATCTTTAACAGTCTTTAGTGATGGGTTAAGCCCCCCGGACACTGCAAAGCAATCAGCCTGCCTCCCAGACAGATAACAGTATATCTGGATCAAACACACTCAAACTCACAGACGCACAGCCATCAGTCCATTCGGTGGCTCCCGGGTGAACATCCTGGGGAGGCTAAGCTCTTAATTTGTTCTGACCAGAGCACGTTGCGTCTCGGTAGGCCAGTAGTTGAGGCATCTCCATCAGTGTGAATGAGTTTGCATCTGTGTGTGTTTGGATGTGTGTGAGGGAGGAAGGCAGAAAAGGCTCTCTGCTACAGCCACACATTATGAGAAATCATTTGTGAGCGGCGGCCTCCGAGGGGCACGCTGCTTATCAGAGCGAAGTCAGTGGATGACGTGAGTAATTACAGATGATTCACCTTGAGGACCTGATCAACAGCAATATTTATCTGTGTATGTGTCTCTGCAACCCCCCTCCTCCCCACACACATTGACACCCCCTCCTCCAGCTTTGCCTGCAACTTTCCGACCATTCCATTCATTGTATATACTCCTCTTTTTGATCTTTCTGTGATTCACTTCTGTCCCTTTTATTGTGTCTTTCAGAGAAAACTGGATACTCTCAGGTCAGAAGAGAGAAAGCATGATGCTTTTTAAGGATTCCCAGTAAAGACGAATGTCCTTTAGCCAAACAAGGTCCCAATTGAGCATTCTCCTGCATACCAAGCACCATATGGCATGGAAAACTAAAATGTACATCCCCTTCACCACAGATCTACTGTGCAACATGGAAGTTGCAACATCATTATGTGGAACTGTTTATATTTAACACAGACACTGAGGTTGGTTAGAGTTTAAAGGAAAAAAGATGAGGCTAGATACAAACCTCTTAAAGAGGGCCAATTCGAATATTCTAACCTCAGCAACATATCAACATCCGTATCTTTCTCCGTCTTTCCGTCTTTATCTTATTTTTTTAAGCCTTTTTAACAACACCAGTTATCATTTTATCCTCATCTCTTCAACCTTCCTCTCAGTCCTTTCCCTTTCTTTTCGGGCAGGTTCTCAATTTGGAATTAAACTGGCTGTCATCCCTGCAGCACAGTAACAAACTGGATAATCATAAACTTCTAATCTAAACTACTTCAAAGAAGAAAATCTGAAATAAAACAGACATCTTTGTGAAAACTGTATAAACTCTCTCATACATTCCAATGGCTAGAGCTGGAACAAGTACCCATATCAATGCACATTTTCCTAGTCACTTACACGCAAATAGCTTTAGCCAGTAGAACATCAATCTCTTCCGTCATTTCCTTACACAGTTGCAATTGTGTAGTCTGCAATTGTCTTTAGACTAAATGGATTTTAAAGCTCTTGCAGTCCTCTCTGCGCATTATTTTCATTTTTCTTTCTTTGTAGCACTTCCTCACCAGAGAACTTCGGCATGCTTCGACCATGCCAATGTTGTATACGACCGAAGGAAACTAGGTTTGGCAGTCCAATGGAACAAATGACGGGATTACCTTAAGCCACTGCCAAGGAGTAATTCTAACACTTAATAAAGGAAAAACAGAGAATTGTGTATGTGTGTGGGAGAGAGGAGGAAAGTTTGTGTGTGAGTCTGTGTCAGAGAGAGAGTGCGAGAGAGTAAAAGAGAAGTGGGGGTGGTGGGTGACAGGAGGCCAGCCCAGAGGCGCAGGAGTCTAACTAGTTAGACAAATAAACACTGAACAAGAACCCACTGGAGGGCTTTGATGGAGAAAGGCAGCCTCATAGGTGATGGCGGCTCTGTTTTCTTTTTTATTTCGCTGCTTTGTTCTTTGAATTCTTTCAATCTTGTACATACACAAAAGTATGATATGCAAAACATAAGGGGTAAAATAAAACTTTTTTACAAGATTTTTCCAATGGTATATTGAGTAATATGTTAGGTAAAACAAGTTTTATTTTATTGTTTGTTTGTTTTGTGAATGTAAACCACCATTTAAATAGTTTATGGGGTGACAATATGTATTAAAAAGTTTTTCAAACCTCACATGATTTTAAGTCTGCATGTAGATAACATGTGGTTAGTATTTTTTGGATGTTTCATAAAAACTAAAAAGCATTCTCAGCAAGACGTTTGGTTTTTTTGTTGTTGTTGTTGTTGTTTTTTCCCTTACTTGACAGTATACTATAGTTTGCAAAGGCATCCCAAGCAAAATTTCCTTTTTTTTTTTTTTTCCTTTAAGAGTAGATGAAGGTATAGTTCTATTTTGTCAATTCACATTAACAACTGTATTTATTTATTTTTTTATTGTAAAAAAGCATGAACCCAATTTTTGTTTTCAAATGATATATTTTTTATTTAACGTTTTGCTTTTAATATAACAGTTTAATCTTTACACTCAAATACAAATATTAAATAGGAGGATTAGCTTTAGATACCAAAATGGGAAATGTTTTGCTTAAAGTATGCTACTAAAATAATGTTCAACATATTGATTAACTGGAATTTAAATAATACATTTCTAACTCTGTATGAATACTAATAATATCATTGTGTTTTGTTTTGTTTTTTTCATAAAATAACTATTTTATCCTTATGTTGAATCCTTAGAGTCAACAACCTCTAGCCCTTAAACACACACAGGCACAAACATGAATAAGAGAACATTAATTCAGTACAGTTTCTTTTTAGTATTTAAACTAACTGGCACACATCACTGTCCTGCAAAGATAAAGAACAGACAAAAACGCCTAAAAAACTGGGATTATTTGCACTTTACTCTGTTGTACAATTTAAGGATCAGTGGAGACAAAAATATAAATGTTATGGCTTAAGTCTTCATGCAATTCAGGCATGACTGAGTTGATAAAGGACTTAAAGATACTCACCCCATGGGATGGGTAGGAAATCCATCCTAACTCCCCTTGGCTTGCTTTAGAGTCTAACAGGTTAACTGCAGTGAGAGAGGGGAAAAAAAACAACAAGAAGCACATGAGTGACCAGTTCTTGTTAGCCCCAATTAGTCTTCACTGAAATCCCATAGGAGAAATCTCTTCAACCTCAATGACTGATTATTTACTCAGCTGCCACACAGCCTGACTTATGCGATGGCACTCCATGGTTCTATTGCAAACGTTGAGAAGGCAGCGATAAAAATAAAGAGACTTTGTCTGTGTTTTTAATGTTTATTCATTATTAGGTTCCTAACTGTTTGCCACAGATATTTTTAATGTTTTACCTCTTAAAACAACAAACTATGTGTTTTGTTGGAATCTTATGTGATTGACAAATATGTAAAGTAAATAATAAATGTGAAGTGGAAGTAAAACTGTTTTTGTATTAAACTTGTAAATTTAAATCCAATTGTAACATTGACATGAGACAGTCATTGTTGAAACAAAACAAAAAAAGGAAAGGTAATTTGCATTTTGGCACTAACCACATTCAACATAATGTTTCTCTGGTCAGATGAATGCATCTCGGTCCCACAACTAAAAGCAATGTCTAGCAGAAAACTAACAATGCACATTACTCTCAACACATCAATTACAAGAAAACATGGTGGTGCATTTACCAATGAGTAAAAGCATTAAAAATGCTTTTATTCATTGGTAAATGCGTAGGTAAAGGGTGTCAAAAGTCGTGCTTCAAGGGTAGTGTCCTTCAAATTTTAGATGCGTCTGTGCTTTAACACACCCAATTCATATAATTGCAGTCTGTCAAACATTTGCTAACCACACATCAATGAAAATCAGCTGTGCATAAGCAGCAAAACGTCTAAAACCTGCAGGACACTGGTATTCAGGTTTTAGATAGTTCCCTAGTCCCTAGGTTGGATCAAATCCAGACATCCAGTCAAACATCTGAGAATGGGAAAATAGCATGGGACCAAATTTATATTTTGGGCCAAAATTCATAATGCTTTAACATTACACATCATCCTGGACACAACGTTCCATTTGGGAAAAATTGTGGTGTCAGCAGCATTTTGCTTTGGGAATGCTTTTCTTTGACAAGGATTTGGACGCTGGTCAGAGTTGATAAAATGACATTAAGGAGCTACAGAACAACCCCGAAGCAAAAACTGGTTTGTCTGATTAAATCCCAATAGCATACATTCAGCTTTATGGTTTTGTTGTTTCACTTTTGCAGGGTATTTTAAGATTAACTTTTTTTGGGCATGTTACAGTTTCTCGCTGCATATGACACTTCTAATTCAATTGGAACATTTCACATAAACTGAAGGAGCATGCCCTGTATCCACGGATAAGATAAGCCCCAAAATGGTCAACCCTTCAAGATGTTTTAGAAACCTGTGCTGGATTACTAAAAGTATGCTACATGTTAAAGACTGGTTAAATTTATTTTACAACACTTAGGTTCTAGGTTTATGACCTTCAGTGTTACATACATGTAGGCTTCCCTTTAGATGATAAATCTTAAAAGGTTGGTGTTAACTGATAGCCTCTTTTCTCAGAGTATTACACTTAGTCAAATCAACCCAAAATATTCAGATGTTTTTCAGTATTGATGGAGTTCAAATTCATTGGATATGTGTTTAGAAGCTGGTAACAATTTCTGATGTAGTCACGGAACTGAATTTATCTTCCTTATTCCGTTTGAGGCAAATTCTGCGTAGAAAGCGTATTATCTAAATAAGTGTCTTAAGTGTGAAAGACATTTATACTGCCTGGCCAACTACAAAAACACCCCACCTATGGCATAAGGAAAAAGAAAGCGTGATATCTTTTCATGCAGGTATTTTGAAGCCACTAAACCAGAAATATTGTCAATGTTTTAAAAAAGCCAGAAGATTCAAAGAGTCCTGCTATTGACTTATCCAAGCCCAGAGACCTTGCTGCACAGTTACTCATGGCAACTGACCTGTAACCAGGTAAAGCACAACTGCTTCAAATCAAAATTTAAATGCAATCATCACTTTAAAAAGGGGTCCGAAATTCAATTGGCCATACTCTGACCAAAATATAAAAATACAGTTATACTAAATGGAAATAAGCCTTGTGAGTATGTGCGTGTCAACTATTTTTTCAAACAGGCATCCAACAGCAGATAGAGTAAATCCATGCCTGACAGAGAAAATACGGCGAGACAAATAAGACAAGGAGCTCAGCAGCACCAGGATGCAAGCTAAACTCTGGAAAACTGTTCTCTGCACTGAGCTGCAGTTGTAGCTTTACCAGTAAAGCATATAGGAACGGTTTACTATTTTGAAACTCTGCTGATAGGAATGATATGACCAGAATTGCAGGTAAATAGCACTAAAGGAAAATGTCATTCCTGGTTATGGAAATGTTGACCAAACTGACTCTGACAATCCAGTCTATTGCTGGAGTTCTGAAATGAATTGTAGCATTTGCTGTTGTTGCTTTATACACATGGTTTCAGAGTGAATAGCTGCTATTGAATTGAGTTGTTAGTATGGATCATGCAGGATATATTGAGACAGCTCATTTGTTTCTTTTAAACCTGACTTCAACAGGAAAACTTTCTTATTAGGAAAACAAACTCAAGATCCTAATAAGCACCCTAATTACACGCATCAAAACTGTAAAGCCAGTTGTAGAATTGTTAATTCTGGAAATCTGTCCGGATTTATTTAGTAGCAGAGATGATAACCTTATATCAACATGCAACTGTCATCACAAGGCATTACTTTCATCTAAACTAAACTTACTCTCTTTGAAAATGGCAATTGTGCTTTATTCTTGTAAATCAAGCTAACAAAATACTTTTATAACTGTTCGTTTTTACACAAAGTTTTAAAAGATCTCATAAAATAAAACATGAAAACAAATTTTAAAAAAGCCTGGAAAGTTACAATGTTCCAAACTAACTGAGTCATCCTTATTTTTTATTTCCTGCTGAGAAAAAAGTGATTCACATCTAAACGTGCACAAACAAGAATACGTTCATACCTAATGTACCCTAGCAACTTGCACACACCCACAGCAGGGAGAAGCAGCAGCACAGCCAGGCCCTGCAGCTGTGACCCCATAAGTTGTGAAAATATGAGGCTTGAATACTCCTTGGATCCTCCTGGTCCTTTTCATAGAGCTGCACCACGCATTTAAGCACAAACATTATTTTTTTCAGGCAAGGCAGACCACAATGCCATAAAAATCCATTGGTTGTTTTGGTTTTTAATGTTACCTTGGGGAAGCAAACAACAATCTAATGTGGATGTAATGCCAAGAAATAAATTTTTGTGGTTATAAAAATTACACCCAAAAAAAATGTTTCATAAACCTTAAACTGTGTTTTAAAGAATATTTATAGAAGTAAAGTAGTCTTCACTGTTGAATTAACCCCAAAAACGACATACTAACAGTGAAGCATTAATTGGTTCCTGCAGGATCATGGTTGCTTCAAGTAAAATTTTTTATTATCAATACCAAAATAGAGCTGCCCGAATAATATTGAAGTTTGATTTAAGGACAAATATCATAACAATGCATAAAAAGTTAAACTGGTTGTTGGTTAAAGACAGACTTTCATACTCATTGACTGTTATGTTTAGAAATGTATCTGTATTAAAAACACCTTATATGTTATTTACAAACCTTACTTTTAGTTCGGAGAATCACCAATACATGACTAGGCATGCAACTGAAGGAAACTTTAGTTTGCCTAAAGTAAAGTCAAATGCCTTAAAAAGAACTGTTATGTATAGAGGTATGAAAGCATGGAATTTACTGCCAAATTACATTAAACTGATAACTGATTTAAGGAAATTTAAAAAATCATTGAAAGAACATTTATTAACTATAGAGGTAAAACACGATTAGGACTGTGAGGGAGTACACAGTCTTCTTCACTTGCTGTGCTTTGCAGTTTGTTTTGATTACTTTGGATTGTTTCTGTTTATGTATATGGGTATATATGAATATGTATATATGTATGTGTATATGTGTGTATGTATATATGTATATGTATAGATTATGGGAGATGTTGTTTTAATTTCCACCTAATTTTATTTCATTTGTAATTTTTTATTTCATGTTTTGTTGTTGGACCCCAGGAAGAATAGCTGTAGCTTGCTACAGCTAATGGGGATCCTAAATAAACTAAACTAAACTTAACCATTAGAATGTGAAATGTAAAAAAAAAAAAACATGGCAAAATGTTGTAAGATCTTACAAAATTGCAAACAATACTACCGGTAAATGAAAAAAACACAAAAACTCAAATAGCAGTTTTTAGAATATAACAACACATAAATTGAACAAGTTGAAGAAAAAAAAAATTCAGTGGGCGAAATATTTTAGCTAGAAAGATTAAGAGCTGTTGTGGAAAGCAGCTTTCGCACGGTCCGACTGTAAAACAATACCGTTTGGGTTTGATCATGATCACATTTATAAAACAAAGTACTTTTGCCGCTCTAAAAACAAACTTTCTGTGGAAGAAAAAGCTCACTCCCACTAAGATGGAAGTCTGCATTTTCTTTATAAATATTAGCAGATGTGGCCAAAAAAGGAGTCCAAAAAGGAAAGGCACACAGGCTTTTATTTTCTACTTCTGAGTTTGCAAAGCTAGCCAGTCACAGCCATGTAACAGCACTCAGGCAGTTGAGTGGCAGAATACACATCACTATTAGAGTCTAATGAAGCTATCTGTTCATGTCAGATAATAGCAGCTCAGCATCCAGGCCCATTGCTTCCAATTTACATTTCTCAACGAGCCGAGCCCACATCTCAAATTGAGCCAAGCGAAGGAATTTGAGTGCAGAAAATTAGACAGCTCTCATATCGCAGAAAGGGAAAAGAGACCGTCAGCAGCACTTGGCTGCAGGAATCAACGCTAATGCATACTGTACAAATAAATACACAGAAAAAATACCAATCAAGGAAACAATGGTGATACGCAAACAGAAAAGCACAGTTACTGGATATGGAGAAAATATTTTCATAACATTTGAAGTAAAGTGTGTGTCCTGTCCTGGCAGCTCAGGCGAACACATGCAGGATCTGGCTGCTTTGCTGTGCCAATTATAAGCTCTGCTCTAAATAAAGGGAGAAAATTAGACACCCCTCCTTTTATATAATTTACCTCCAACTTTTAAAGGCATGATAACTGAGATCCAAGTTAAATAGGAAACCTCAAAGGCCAAAACATATATAAAAGGATTGTGGGTCAAGCTGCTAAAACCATAACAACAATAACAACAGTTACAAATAAAATATAATTTACGAACAGAAAATCCGGCAGGAATGAAGACAATTGATTATAAAACTTACAATGTACATTCAGGTTAAATTGTTTAAATATAATTATATATCTTAGAAGTTAAATTCAAAAAGTAAAAGTTATGTATAGTTATATTTACTCAGTTATAATGACGGATTTTTCCGCTTACCCAAACTTCAGTGTCCCTAAAGAAAATAAAGAATAGAAAATTTCTAATGCAAAAATGTCAGCAGACGGAAAATAATATGTGTGTGCTTTAGAACATATCCTGGGACTCATTTTGAATGAATTACTGCATGGTGTTACATCTGGGAGATCAGTTTGTGATTGCTGTGAATCCAAGGAAGCCCATGCTTCAACACTGACCTTCACTAGCCTGTACTGTTGGTTTAGGGGTCTCTTATCTTCCTCTTAACAACACTCTACAGATTCTCTATGGATTAGGTCAGAAGGGTTTGCTGACCTTTAAAGTACACTGATACCATGGCCATTTAAGCAGGTATTGGCACTTGTCATCAGATGTCAAGCACATCTAAAAAAAATTTAAATCGGCATTTCAATACGGCTTTACAGCAGAGGAAGGCGTGAGATGCTTCAAAATGTTCTGGTGGACAGCTGGGCTGACTTTGGACTTGATGGAAAACTGTGGACCAATACCAACAGATGAGATGGCTCAATAAATCATGACTCACAGTGGAAACTTCCCACTGGAACAAAAGCAATTTGGATTATTTCTCCTTCCCATCTCCCTCCAGACTTGTTCAAGTGAAAGACAACTTTTACTGCCTTAGCTCAGGTAAGATGCTTTCCACAGTATCTCTAGTTGAGAACTGTGTTAGGAAGATGGATGAACAGACAGAAAAAAACTTAGACAAAACTTTATTGTCATTGGAGTGTATAGAAAAAAGCTTTGTCTAAGTTTTTTTTGTTTTTTTTGTCTGGACAAAACCATTAGTAATAACCAGAACCACAATTCCCTTGGTTTTTAAAAATAAGATGAGATTAAAGTGTGATTGCAAATAGCAAGGAAATGATGCTCCTTTAGAGGCAATAACTTACAGAATAGTAGATCTGAATCTGGCTTAACTTAAAGAACGCTGTAGTTGTATCCTATGTTTTGAAAATATCTGAAGCAGTTAAGAGCCCAGAGTTGTGAATGTCTCACAATCTCCTTAATGAGTGTGTTTCACAATCCTTTTAAGGCTGCCGTTATCACTGTCTCCTGCACACAAGATTCTACCACACCTCTTTCTTCCATTAAAGTTTTTATCAATGTGCTTTGGTAAAGCACTCCAAGACACACAACGTTTTGTTTTAGCTTACTCTTCCTGACAGGGGTCTCATTGACTATCAAGACAACTGTTAAATCAGCAGCCTCTTCCACATGTTTCTGTAGACCAGAATTTACATTTTTTTACTTTTTCTTTTCTTTTTTTTTTTTCTTTTTTTTTTTTCCGCTGCTAAGAGCATTATAGTACTAGAAATACACCTGGATGTGTAATAAATCTAGCGCTTCAATTTCACTCTTGGATTCGGTTACTGATATAAAATAACCTTTTGGATTTTTTTTTTTTTCAAATTGACTATAAAGTAACTGTTAATGTGTCTACTGCTACCATTGGCATTCATATAATTATAATTGAGTTGCACATAATTCTATAAAGTCGTGCATAGATGCAAACAGTTTCTACCAGCTTTGTGTCTGTTGGATTGCAGGCTCACAATTGCAAACAAAAATATAAGATCATACAGAATGATTTACTGTCAGCATTCACTCCCTCTCTCTCTCTCTCTCTCTCTGTAACACAGACACATAGATCCACAGAGTCAGTTAGCAAGCTAACGTCAGCCAAGAGTATGGCCCCTGCCCCATCAGGGAATGCCTCTAAACGGGAGTATTAATAGCAAACTCAGCCAGCCTGTCTGAGAGGGAGCAAACCATCAGAGGTGGAAACAGGTGAATCAATATATATAAAGCAAACCAAGACCACCGTCTAAAAACCCACAACATGTAAGCTGAACCTGACAAATGGAAGCAGTCAATGACACTAGATATATGGTGATTATGCATGCTGTATAATCATATATCTAGTATCGCCAAGAGTAGCATATGTTGAGCAGGGGAGCGCAGGCACGTAGAAGGGGTGCTCATTTTGATGTCTGTGTTCTCATAATTTATGGCTGCAGATTTTCCCAGAGTTTTAATTTCAGAAACCCCTACAACTAACACTGCTGATGAAGGCGGAGAGGCAAACAGCATCTATATGTTGATCAGGCACATAGAATAGAATAGAATAGAATAGAATAGAATAGAATAGAATAGAATAGAATAGAGAGCTTCTGTGTGGAATGCTGCTGTGCATGTAAGGGTTGGCAGGCCGCACTGCAGGCAAAGCAAAGCGACTTGTGTCTGTGTTAAAGGGTGAAGTGTTCACCTCCCATTATGAATTATTCAAGAGCAGAGTCGCTCTGTCTGATGTTGCTGCTACTTGCCCAGCCCCTCTGTCCCCATTATTTTTCTTTCTTTCTTTCTTTCTTTCTTTCTTTCTTTCTTTCTTTTTTTCTTTCTTTCTTTCTTTCTTTCTTTCTTTCTTTCTTTCTTTCTTTCTTTCTTTCTTTCTTTCTTTCTTTCTTTCTTTCTTTCTTTCTTTCTTTNTTATTTTTCTTTCTTTCTTTCTTTCTTTCTTTCTTTCTTTCTTTCTTTCTTTCTTTCTTTCTTTCTTTCTTTCTTTCTTTCTTTCTTTCTTCTGCTTTTACACATCAGGCAATGCATATATCTCTTACTGTAAAAACACATAAACAGCCATGTGTATAGCTATTCCTCTGAATTTTTGTGCTCTAACATATAGTTTACACACAATCCTTAACTTTCACTCTAAACAAAATGAAATCAATCTGTAAAAAGGAAGTTTCTAGTCTTCATCGTTTGGTGAGGACTCACAATGTCAGTCTGCAGCACATGAAGGGAAGTGGGGATTTATTTATTTTTTTATTTAAGTTTTTTTTTTTTTTTTTTTTAGATGGAGGCGGGGTGCAAGTACATTTCCCGCAGTTCTGAAAGGTACCATAGCTCACGGGCGCTCGTGCGCCCCATGGGGACCGCAGTTTCGGTCTCCTCGGGGCCGAGCAGCTAAAAATACCCAGGGCCTCCAGGCGTCCCGCAGTGGGCCTGAACCTCACACCACCTGAGAGAACAAATCTGCGCCAATTCACAACTTCGCCCTTTCTTCCATTAGTGATGACAGACAGAACCGTGACAGTCTAACGCTGGATATTTAATGCTCAGAAAAATAGAAAAAGAAAAGCGTTTAAAGCTTTCAGCTGGATCATCGCGACCTAATAAAGACCAAACGAGTCTGATGGAAAAAGGTCGAGCCAGAGCGGGACATGGGAAACTAATCTAGAGAAACCTAAACTTTTCTCTCACTGACCAATCAAGAGGAAATTATTAAAACAAAATTATGTTTATCTTTTGTTTAACCTGTGATTACACTCATCCATGTGAATATATTTATATAGAATTAAGAAGTAATTGGACATATTCTCCCAAAAAATCTGTTCATGGGTGTTTATTTGATAAAAAATACACAGACCTTATAGATTTCTTTACATTTCTATGAACTATAAGGCACTGAGATGTTCTATAGTAAGCTTTAAGGAGCATAATTACCGTTATTGATTGTATAATCCCCGTGAATGAATGAATTAATAAACTCAAATGCAACAGCGCACAAAAGAATAGCCTAAAACAAATATTTATTTTTAATTTACTTTTTTTGTGTAATTATGGAAATTTGCATTTTTGTTATTTATTTATAAAAAAAATTAAGTCTTGAGAAAGATTCTCTTTTTGATTAAAAAAAAAAATGTAAAGCATCTCCGCCTATTTAAGCTGTTTTAACTAATGTATAAAGACCACGCATATAAGGTTTAAGAGCTTGAAATTACTTTGTTGTCGTTTTTTTTTTTTTTTTTTTTACTTTTTTCCACACATTTAGTGTTTCATATTGCAAACTCTATCATATATATTTGCTTTAATCCATGGCCTGTGCGCCTCAGTCAGCTTAGTGTTTTTCATCGTTGGACAGAAGCCAGATCCGACGCGCTGCCTCCCTGCTGCTTTCTCACTTTTTTCGTCAAAGGAAGTTTATTATCGTGCTGAAAATCTGTTTCCAAATTCCCATAATCTTTTGGTATCTGTATATATTTCTGTAAGAAAGGAGCAGCCCAAAACTAAAGTTATTAAAAATCTGTATAACTACCTGATTTATTTGTTCATATCATCCATGGGCCATTACACTTTAAACTCCCTTAAACAAACCTCTAAAGTTGGTTTGGATGTTTTTACTCTGTGTGGGTTACTTTGTTTTTAACTTTCGGATACTTAAAAAAGAGGTTTATTAAACACACACTCAGTGACACCTCCTCGCACCAATACAGCGGAAGATATATTCAGACTAATGGATGTGAGTCTGGACAGTTTTTCAGCTTTCACTCGCCTCTATAGCAGCCAAACATGTCACTCAAACCCATCAGTAGTTCTCCTGACCCACTAAAAGTTTCTCATTGAGAATGAGCTCTGTTCACTGTAGGTCCGCTTTACGCGTTTGGTTTTTATTCCATTTTGTCACGCAGCATATTCTCCTGACTCACGCCGTCAAGGAGCGACAATAAATTACATCTAATGATCTCCTGCGCTGCTTTAAACTAACCAGAGCTCGAATGAAGCCCTCACTGCAGCAGCTACTCACAAAATATCATATATATATATATATATATATATATATATATATATATATATATATATATATATATATATATATATATATATATATA
>NW_015150748.1:232532-234312 GCF_000732505.1 Cyprinodon variegatus
TATATATATATATATATATATATATATATATATATATATACTCTTGCGTCCATAACAGAAAAAAAAGAGAGAGCCTTTTCTGCTTATGACTCCTCTGTATTACAAACTTAACTGAGTTCATGAGATGACACAATG
The DNA here is from genome assembly GCF_000732505.1 of Cyprinodon variegatus. Taxonomy (NCBI): domain Eukaryota; kingdom Metazoa; phylum Chordata; class Actinopteri; order Cyprinodontiformes; family Cyprinodontidae; genus Cyprinodon; species Cyprinodon variegatus. Next base: position 232,668 of record NW_015150748.1, read on the forward strand.
CAAGTCTTGGTAAGAAAATTCAGAATTCATTCACTTTGGAAAGTCTTAAACAGGATCATCAGTGTGTGGCCTATAGGTCCTGAACTTGCCATGTAATTCCGTTTTCAGAGGAGATTTTTTTCCCCCCCAGATCTCTAATGTCTGTAGTTTATGTCCTTCTATCTAATTAATTCTCATTTCATCAATTTTATGAAAGGTTCAGCCATCTGAACCCATCTGAGACCTATAGGAATATCCTCGACCAACTGAACAAAGAATAGGCTACATCAAATCACTGCGTTCATAAGCTGTTATTCACCGAAGTTATTCCATTTCAGGTTTTCTGCCTTGTGTTGTGACTTGGCTGTGCACTGACAGACACCGAAGACACATTATAGTGCATTTTTAAAATGTATCCACTTTTTCAAGAACATAACAAAACTTGTAAAAAATCTAAGGATTGTTGGTAATAATTTTAATACCTTTACTTAGACTCATGGTGATCTTTTCATATATTTGAAAAAGTAGCAGTGAGAACTTAAGAGCTGCGTTATAACGAGCGTAAAAGTCGTCTTAACTCTTACTGAACATAACAGCTGAGCCTCTTTAACAATTTTGATTCAAAGTGAAAAATCAAATGCAATTTAAAAATTATAGCCAATCTTCTTAACCGTGATGGTAAACATTTCCACAACAGCTGACAAGTATTTACTGGGTCAAAACTATTTGGGTTCAAAAGAGAAAAAGTAAAAAGAGAGGAAAAAACGTGCGTTTTTTACGCACACTGCGACTTTGCTCGTCCTCTTGCCCTAAAATGAGTTGGGCTCACAGTTACCCAGTAACTGGGCGTCTACCCCAAAAGGATTTTTGTTAGACTATAACCGACAGTTTAACATGAGGAGTTCCCTTATATCTCCGCAACAGCTCCCAGTGCGCGCGGCTTTTCTAACACTGACCTTAAATTCATAGTGATTTAAAAAAAGATCTAATAATTGTTTTACATCTGGCTTTCATGCCTCTCCTGTTAAGACATTAGTTTGAACGTTCTCCTCTCTTTGCCGGTTAAATGATCTATTGTGTCTGTGATGCCACACTGTCAACTCCGTGCGCTTTGGATCATCTTCCTATTGTTGTTGCAGTTATTTGAACAGTGATCCGCGGCGGACGCATGGCACGCTATGATCACCGCTGAGTGAAGCGCACCATTCAAACACACGCACGCACACGCACACACATGGACACACGCTGACTGACAGGGAAACCAACACAGAGAAGGAGAGAGCGCTCTCATTGAAACGCATGTCCGCTTAGTTGCCTTACCTTCATTTGGAGGATAGATTATGAGGAAAGCAGGGAGAACGCAGGACATAAGGTGTAAAATGAAAATGAGTGATCGCGGATTGCAATCCATGGCGGCGGATCAGAGGTACAGAACTCCATGAAGCCACTGACTGGTCTGGGAACGTCTTCTCTCCACTCAGCTTTCCCCCCTCTCCTGCTCCGTTCCCCTTCAGCTGGAGCAGTTTTCCGCAGGGTCCTACAGAGTCAGGCCGACTATCAAACATGAATCAAGTTATGAATCTCAATCGCAGACCCACCAACGTTTTAAGTTATTTGTCAAGCTTATTTTGGCTATAGTGTTTATATATATATATATATATATATA
>NW_015150748.1:234781-236100 GCF_000732505.1 Cyprinodon variegatus
ATATATATATATATATATATATATATATATATATATATATATATATATATATATAGTTGTCTTACTGCAGGAAGAATCCAAACTAGACAAAGATTCAATAACTTTTTGACCATTTTTCTTTTTAATCATGCAAACAACTTGTTTAACTATGGAAGTAATGTTTCCTGTTTTATTAAATGATAGCCATTTAATATTATGTTTTTTTTTTAAATAAGATTTCATGTTCTCTCAGTGAGATGTTTAATGATCATTAATGAGTTAAGAACTGTTGTGCCCCCATACATGTCAACAGAATAAACAACCCTAAACTTGTGTCCCAATCTGAACATCCTCTTTCAAAACTTCCTGCATGCACCTTTATCATCCTCACCACTACAGCAATCGTTAAGCCTACCATTTGATATCATAAGCATTTGAGAACGCATTTGAGTTATATAGCTACTGAATATTTTAAACATTACAACTAAAATTGCGAAGGCCTTTTCGGAATATGAATTTCATACATGTACTGTATGTAAACAAATGAGAAAATAAGTTTTGCCAAACAAAAATAGATGAGTAACACCTTTTTTGTCTGCATTTATGTTAAAGAATGATAAAATAAAAATGTATTAGGCTCTTTTTGTTTTGGACTCAGAGAGAGTTTTATATATTATTTCCTCATCTTAGCAGTTATTAGGCAGTAAATTTTTTTAAAATGGCAGCTGCCAACACTATTCAGCGGGGTGCCCTCCAGAGAGTCCCACACGCTGATGTATTGGTGATTAGAGGACAGGCAGGAGATCAGACCCAAAGAGACAATGAAGGAAGGCAAGATAATCCACAAGGCAAAGCCAAATCTAGTGTCGACATGCCGAAGTGGAATCCAGGAAAGAGTCATTAAACAGTTTCAGGTTCAGACAGACAGGTAGAAATCCAGCAGGAGTCCGGAGACAGGTCAGGCAAACAGATTAGAATGAAAACAGGCAAGCTCAGAGGTCGAGAGGCAAAATGGGTCAGGATCAGGCAATCAGAAATACAGGAATGCTAGATAACTTCTCACCACTGGCCCTGATGACTGGTCTGATGGCTGGTTAAACAGAGGCTAAAGCAGTTGGATCAGATGAACTGTAATGTAAACAGGGTGGAGATAAGCAGGTGAGTGAAAAGAGTAATCAGACCAATCATCAGCACCAAGATCATAACAATTTGAGAGATATTTATGCCTTATTGCACAATTATTTAGATGCTCGGCATGTCTAAAAGTCATACTTACTAGCTGGCATAGTATCGCTTTATTTAACATTAGCTACGTTTACATGGACACAACTAATCGGATT
>NW_015150748.1:236672-297641 GCF_000732505.1 Cyprinodon variegatus
TATCTATCTATCTATCTATCTATCTATCTATCTATCTATCTATCTATCTATCTATCTATCTATCTATCTATCTATCTATCTATCTATCTATCTACGAATTATTTAAAAAAGACTTAGCGAGAGTTTTGCTATATCAGATTTGTAAACTAAATTAATATTCAAAATAATGCTAAAAATGAATTGGATAATTTTTTCTCTGTAAAAAAGAAACTACTTATAATGTTTCCTAGTTATAAAAACTCCCTGCTGAAGGGACAAAATCTTATTTATCACTATGTTGAATGACATGTGATATGCATGTGTTCATGTCTACTGTGGACAATTCTTTGAGAAGACCATTAGGGGCCCCCAACACCACAATGCTTGTTGTATACTGAAAGGCTTGGGTGGCAGTATAACGCCAGGGCCCTTGCTGAGACACCAGCTGTTGTGGTTGGGGGTTGGAGGCTGGAGGTTAAGGCAAGGCATGTGATATATGGAAAAAGTTAAACGACATACCGTGAATACAACAATACAGCGTCATTTGGACTAGGAAAACTCATTCCTGAATTCAAATTACTTAATCTAATTGTACATCAGTCTCACTTTTATCACTTTAGTTATTAGTGTTAAATGAAACAACCTGGATAATACTTTAAGCTGTTTTACTCTGCACTAAAATGAATAGCTTATAAGAAAAATGCATTTTCTGCACTTATGACTGCATTTTATTTGGAATTCCCATACCTCAGTAATGAAATGTAGCTATACCACCCCTATTCCCACACAGCAGCTTTTATTTTCCCATTTTCAGTTTAATGTATACATTCACCCTGTAAAATTATGCAAAATATGCAGTAATATCACATTGTGTGGGTTAGGTAATGACCCAAAGTGCAGACAGGATTGTGGGATTTTATTGTTTTGATGATGAAATAGAAACTTTATAAAAACCAATAAAGAGTCAAGATGATGTGGAGCATGAGCAGATAAACAGGAGCGACAGAGGAAAAACCGGTAACAGGAAAAGAGAAGGTAACGAGGCCCAGTGGTGGGATCAAAGCCACCAGTGAACTTAAATACTTAGAGACGTGAGGAGAATGACATTGGAAGATAGTGTGATAATCACAGGATTAGGGGAGCAGCTGGGGCAGAAGGTAAGTGGGAGGCTGAAGAAAAAGAACTAATTAAAACCCATGAAATTAAGTTATACATAAGAAAACGCTTCATCAAAAAGAGAAATGAAGTAGAATGAAGAGGAAACCCAACACAACTGATAAGTAAGAGATTTAACTGACTTAACCATTAAAGTAACAGATAAAGAAAATAATTAACATCAATGTAATGAAAAGACAGACCAAATAAAAATCCAAATACCTAATGATGATGAAAACACTCAAAGGGAGGAATATTCAACCACCCTTGAGATTTCTAGTTAGAATAACTAACATGCAAAATTTCCAGCAAAAAAATTTGCTAAATGAAGGTTACATCTAGTTATGGTATAACTAACCATGAACTGATCCTTATTATGTCATCAATTTTCATACATCTTTATGCTTATGCTGAATTCATGCAAAATGTCTTTGAATATGATCTCTACAAGATGCATTCCCAGAAAAAAAAATTAATGGTTGAAAATTGCAGATATTTTGTAGAAGTTGTTGTTTTTATTCTCTATTTATCCTGAAGAGAAAGGATTCTTTAAATGCACTTTCCTTAATGGCATAAATATGTAGGTGTGTTTACTCTAAATCTATTACAACTACCCTAATACTCAGAGCGGCGAATCTTATAAGAGAGCGCTTGGCATCTTAGAATGATGCCAGGCTCTCTCCTTCCTACATTATTAAATGACTATGGCATGTGGATTTACAGCAGGTTTTAGAGACGCCATCCTTTGTCATACATCATCCTCTACATCCGACTAATTCACTTATTACACAGGGGAAAAGATTAATATGAGAGGCCACACATCCAACAATCAATTCAGAAGATGAACAGTTTGCATGATTTATTTCTTTAAAATACATTTTGTATGTAAGCAGAAGGACTATCTTGAAACAGTTGCAAAGAAAGTTTCAGTCCCTTATAAAGATTTTCATACCCCTTCAAATTTTTCACAAAATAGCTGTAATTACAATGTTAAAAAATACTTTGAGAGTTTTGCTTTTGTTCTGTTTTTTGTACCAATGAGGTCACTTCTCAAGGTAGTTGGTTGCAGAGGATTCCATTTAGGGTTATTAGAATTTAATAATTTTCTGTAAACATTTAGAAGTTCGGAATGATGCACAGCTTTGTGTTTGTGTCATAATAGATCCAATTTTAATCATATTGAAGCATTCAACTTTATTTTAACATAATACAAAAGCTAAAAAGTTTAAGGGGTGTAATTACTTTGCACTTGGTTGTTTTTTGATCTAAAGTTCTTGATGTTTGACAAAAGTTTTGCTGGGAAAATTACTACTTTACAATTTTAAGCATCTACATGAATACTCTCATGGAAAAGAATTCCAATCATCTTGTTACACAGTAGGAAAGATTATTACTAATTATATCTGAGAAGAGCTTTGAGCAGATAACCAAACATAATAAATTGTAATTGTTTTTCTTTGGTTATCTGTGAAGCTATGTCAGTGTTTTTAGTCAATAAACCAAGTCAGTCCCCACTAATTGCTTTAAATCTGTTTTTGATTGCGGTGAATCGGAAGAATGTGACGTTCCCTCCCATCTACATCCACTCCAACATTTTCTTTTTCTACTTTTCTTAAAGAACGCTTGTCCATCCTGATCCCCTGCCAGTGGAACAATCCGAAGAAGGAAAATATTGATTTACAGCCACAATTTGAAGTCATGGTGTGTCCCGACAAGGCTGAATAGTGCTCCAAACTCATGGAACAGATGTTGTTTAGGAGCAGCTTTGAAGCTGCCAGGTCCTGGCCCTTTTACACAGTAACGTGCAAACAAACAAACACATGCGCTGACTGTGTTTACTGCTTGCTGTCAGTGCTCTCTTCCTCCCTGCGGTACTAAGGCCAGTGCATTCCTCAATACTTGCAGCGTTGAGAAGGAGGAGAAGCCAGCAGCCTGCTGGCTTGTAACACTATCCCCCCACAGCAAACATCATACTAGGAACGCTTTCATACGTTTGCCAGCCCCACAACTTTTCATCCATTTTTCATCCTTTCTTTTCCTCAAAGCACAATGGGAGATTTTGAATCTAAACAAAATGTAATGGGCATTACACTGTTCTGGACTGGAACAATAAAGCTGTTATAATATTTTATTGGATAATTTCAATGGAACATGTCTTGGTTAGATGAAAGTATAAGTAGATTTTGACCATGACATAATGTTCTACTTATCTTATAGAAAATGAGTTCATACGAGTGTGACCGTTTATGTAAAAAAAATATCAAGTGAACCCCCCCCCCCCTTCTTTTTGCACCACTGATTAATTAGGTTATGGTTCATGAAGCAAATCCCCCTAAACTCATGCACTGAGTGATAGTTCTGACAGGACTGACCAGCTAGCCATAACAAGGCAGGACAGAGCCGCCTCTTCTGCTGCGACATCTCTTCTTCCAAAACCACATCATATTTTTATACCTTGACCCAATCTGAAGGTTATGGGATTTTATCTTGAATAGCCTAATGTTGAAAAATGGATTGTCCTCTCCCCAAAAAAACACCCCAGCATGGATAAACAGTGAGTGTTTGCACAATTTTTATTGTCTATGAGTTAGATATTGTTATCCAAAATTTTTGTTTACATTGCATAATTCATGACGGAATCTTCAAACACAAGTCTGTCATTTCTCAAAAAGTATCGCAATTTGGTTTCTCATGTAAGAGTCTATAGTTCATATAGTTATTGATTTTTTTTCAGAACTCATTCATTATTACAAAACACAATAGCTTTAAATCCATAAGTAAATACTCTAAAAATAAGATTTTGGTTTGTTTTTTAAATACCATTTAGTTGATTACAATTTTTCTTTTTATGTCAGTTTGAAGTATTTTCTTATAATGAAATGTAATCTCTATTTAATTAACGTTATCTAAGCACAAAAATGGGATTTTCTTTTAGCTTATGCTTGCTTAAAAATGGTGTTTACCATATTTTTTACATAATGTTCATTTATTTCCATAAAATATCTAAAATGCTGTGCATTATTTTGATATAGTCCTCCCCAAAAATAAATGCTAAATTCAAAGCTGTTGTAGCTTTTTGTTGCATAATATAACAGTTATAAGTTAATGAGAAAGCATAAGGTTTTTTTCTTCCATTTGAAACTCAGTATTGCTTTTGGCTCAAGTAAGGGTGTGGCTTTTGTGAACATGTAATATATTGTGTCCCACTTTCATTTGGTCGACATATAATAGTAGCACTTTCTCTGAATGATTGCATTGCCACATTTATTATTTTAGCCCTGGAATTAGCAGAGGGCCGATGACATGGGGGGCATGGCAGGCAAACAAATCAAATGACTCCCACCTAGGAAACATGGTTTTGATCTAAATTCATGCGTGTGGTGAGGTTTTGGTAATAAAACGTTTTGAAAGTGAAAAAATATTGGAAAAAAAAGATTAACATTACACCTCAAATAAAAAAAAGTCCCTCGATTGACAAAATTTAAGGACAACCACAACTTAACCTCAACAAAGTTCTGCCAGTGGTAAAGTGGAACTATAAAAAGTAGGCTCATTAATGGCCTTTAGAGGAATTTGGGTAATATACTGCGCTGTAAAATGTAAAATTATACATTTGAAGTTATAAAAGGAAAAGCAAAACACTTAAAAAATGTTGATTTTGAAATGATATGGGCTCATAATGCAATCCTTTTATTATTGTATATTTTCAGTGCTGTCACCCTGCTGAAGAGAAAAAAAAAATGCTTTAATTTTTTCATCTTATAGCAGTGGCATAATTTTCCTTTGAATAAATTCACTTGAGTTCTCGAAACGTAACTTACTGGAATTTTTTCATTTTAACTTTAATCCTTTTTGGGTGTGATGGAAGATAATAAGGTCTGGATGTTTATTTATTTTTTAAGCATATTTCTGTTTCAAACCTTTACAGTAATGGTAGGTTTAGTTGTTTTATTTAATTTTTTTCCTTATCTCTAAACAAAGCAGTGCTATATAATTTAACAGTAGGCAAATTTTTCTTTATCTGAGAGAAAATCCCTCTATGTTAAGCCAAATTTATAGCTAATGTATAATAATCAAATATATATATATATATACACATTTAAGTTAACTTATGTAATGATTATATTAGTAATTGTGTAAAAGTAAACAGATAAAAACAGCTATAAAAACAAAGCTTCATTCTCCACTCCTTAAATTTTCTCTCTTGAGGTTTTCTTTTTTTTTCCAAAATTTTTTTATTATATAACTGCAAAGCATATTCAGCTTTTTTAAAGCTTTTTACATAATCCTATCCATAGGAGCTAACACTACCTTATAGTAGTATGGAAAATATTTACAGTTAAATAAAATAACATTAGCCCACTTTGTTCTTTTGGACACACTGTTATACAAATATATCTTACTTTGGCCTTGCCTTTATCTTCCAGAGGTCCTGTGTTTATAACTCAATGAGTCAGGGATGTTTTGCCTAAATTGGATGAAGTTACTCCTACGAGTAACAGACAGATTCATCTGTAATTACTGTAGAACTAAAGGAGAAGAGGACTAAATGTTTTTGCTTTTATGACCTTGCATTTCATACAAATTAANTTTGGCCTTGCCTTTATCTTCCAGAGGTCCTGTGTTTATAACTCAATGAGTCAGGGATGTTTTGCCTAAATTGGATGAAGTTACTCCTACGAGTAACAGACAGATTCATCTGTAATTACTGTAGAACTAAAGGAGAAGAGGACTAAATGTTTTTGCTTTTATGACCTTGCATTTCATACAAATTAACAAGCAAGATGACAAACACTCAGTCCTGCTGCTTAAAAGTTAAACCTTTAATGAATTGTCCTCCCTATAACACCATACAAAAAAAATACTCAGCTTCTTATCTGGGAGGACATTTGATTAGCCAGCCTTGAATTGAGAACTGCTTGAAGCAAAATAGTCAGATTACACATATCTTTTATTGTGGTGATAAAAAAAAAAAAAATTGACTCAAACATAAGAATGTGATTAGAGAGGCAGAAGACAAAATCTGGTTCCTTGTTGGTACTGTGGCCAAAATTTACACACAAAGCAACACTATTTTCCAAGTAGAGTCTTTATTTTCTCTTTCTGACGCACTTACCCCAACAACAAAACAACAACAAAACACACAACTAAGTAAGTGGTTAAAACTAAAGTTGTCTTACTCCTCAGTGGGGAAATTTCTGTGTGCAAGCAGGAGGTGGAAAACAAAAAAAACAAAAAACAAAACAAACAAAAAAAAATATATATATATATAATTAGAGCAAGGGCAAAATTGAAACATGTGAATAAATGCAGTATATGAATTAGCGATTAAAAATAGGAAAACCCAAAAAACAGAACAAGTGAGAATATGAGTGAGGTTATCTCAAGTAAAGTGCAAAATGTAAATGTATCTTCTTCTGAAAAAACAAAACACCTACAGGCTATTTTCATTAATCTTTACAAGAATGGGACAGGCTTATTAAAATCAGCACATATTTTAATCTCATAATTTACAAAGCTGTTTCTCTTTATTATATATTAAACAAAAATGTAGTCATCTGGTTCTGATGATGTAATAGGATTGTTTATTTTGACATAGAAGGATAATTATAACAACAAATCTAAGTTTTTAGGTTCTTCCATAATAACCTGATCATTTAACAGATTAGCAAACGAGCAGTGATCCTTGAAACACGTGCCATAAAATAACCTGCCATCAATCCTCAAGTTGGCTTCTGTTCTCCAGTCTGACCTCCTCTGCTATGCCTGCTGACGCACTTCTGCTGAAAACTATTCCTCCTTTTGCAGCAATAAGGTCACTGAGATCTCAGAAAAATTTCTCACATGTACTTTTTTTTTTTTTTTTACATGTCCAACCAAATTATTCTGCATAATGTCTTATATAAAGCTTTATGAGATGAAAATATAAAGATATGTTTAGTGGTTTTCTCCTGCCGGACAGTAAAACTCAGAGCAAGGCTGCAGTACTTTGCATTGTCTAAGCAGCTTTTGTTTAGGATTGCCGTGTTTTATGTTCCATCCATCTTTTCATCAGCTCAGACCAGCTTCCCTGTGTTGGCTGAGTAAAGTATTCCCACTCATCACTCTGTTCTAAATATTTCTAGTGTGCCAAACTATTTTTTTAATCGGACATTTCATAGCTTACTTTCAACAACGCCTTTTACTCCATGTTTCCATGAAGGCCAAGTGCACCATTATTATTCATCCCGTTGACAGATTATCCTACCTTAACAGTTGTTTCCTGCAACTTACCAAGGACTTTTTGGTGCGTTTTCAAAAATATATCCCTATCCTATCCCTGTTTCTCATGATAATTGTTTACTTATGTTTTTATGTTTTACCTCGAAATCAACACTATTTCGGACATCTTGAATTGAAAAAGCTTCCTGAATGGGAAGCGAAACGTTTTCAAACTTGGAAACAAAGTTCAATGGATTGTTTTTAACTTTTCTGGAATTTGCAGACCTCAAAAAAAAAAAAGGAACTTCTTCTAACCTACCAGTAAAATACACACAAGTAAACAATGTTGAAGTGATTCCCAAATGTAGTCGGTTGCTCTGGATTTCATATTGGTGTCTAACAGTAAATGTGGTTAAATACACTACATCACAAATAGATTCATGTCTGTTATTGTACCATCAAATAAAATAAAAAAAAAGGTCAAGGCTGTGTAAATATGTTTTTAAAACTATGCCTTTGATTGGGGTGTATTTAAAACATTTTCCTATAACACTGAATGTGATAATTATTTTGGCACAGATCCACATAAAAACTGTAAAGGGATATTAGTTGTCGAAAATGTCATTTACCTTTTTAGTCATTCTAATCCATTAGGATTTAACCTTGGGACGGTAGCTGGGTCAATTGCAGCACTAATGGAGATGCCTTTAACCAAGATCCAGCCCCTTAATTGATTAGAGACAGATATAAAGTAAAAGCTTTGATGTTTGTGTCTTATTATCTCAGAGTTTTCATATGCGCAGCTACTTGACCAATGGCTGGTTAGAAGACTAATTTTCATTTAATGCATCTGTTCTTTTTTGACTTTTGCAGCTCTTTTTTTATACCCATCCTCCTTTGCATCCGCATCCTATCTGCGGCAAACTGTATCTGTGTTTATTTCCACATTCTACGTTTACAGCACATATATATACAAAGCGTACATATACAATCAGCTACTATTCACATCCAGATAAACAAAGTTTTTCCTACTGGTCCGACAGAAGTGGAAAACGATGCAAAACAAAGGATGCTGTAAGTTCAAGAGCCATACAAGCTCTTAGACAAAACACAGAAATACACACATGCACACACACACGCAATATAGGGTCTGTTTGTTTTTCTGTTCAACGGCTAAAAGCAGTTGATATCTTACCTAGCATAGACACTGTAGCGGTTTATGCAAACACTATTTTTTCAATGTTTAAACCATTATCAAATTTAGATTGGCTGTTTGCACCAAAGCCAAATATTACTTACACAGGGAATAGGGGCAAAAGGCGGAGGACCACAAAGGATGTTGAAACATACCGAGAATGAAGGATGTGAAGCTTTTTCTGATTACCTCTCTGCTGTAAAAGTAAACAATCTAAAAAACTGAAAATATAATGCAGAGATGTTTTTACCACAGAACCAGGAAGGTACCCAGAAATCCTTTGCATCAAAACTGGGAGATTGTAGCTTTAAGATGACATTGACTAACACACATAAATCGTAGAAATAAAACATTCATACAGACCAAATTTGTTATCAAATCTAAATTTGCGGCTGCCTTACAAAAAACAATAAAAAAAATAAAAAAATAAACATTTTTGTCTTGATTTCCTCTTACAATATCCCTGCAATATGCCAATATTTGCAAACGTTCTTATCCATTGCTGCCATAAAAAGCTTAAACTGTTGTTTAAAATACTTGGCCAATTAGATACATCATACAAATACATATTAAACATTTGTTCAGTCAATACCCTGCCCCTCAACAAAAACCAGAGTTGCTTGTATGTCCTTTGAGGAAAATGATTGCCCACTCCTGCTTTACTTGTTTTGCTCCCAGCATGTTTTCAATAGGAAAATGATTGCCGGCAAGACATTTTCATTACTATATATATATATATATATATATATATATATATATATATATATATATATATATATATATATATATATATAAAACAATAAACCTCAATGAAAACAACCATCCTGTGCAAATTGGTGACAATTAGAAATATCTTTAAAAATGTTTAGCATCATTTTATTTTTGAGTCTAGAGCGGTTTGATGGTATAACAAGTCGGCTTGACCCCTGCTTTACTATCTGTGCTTCAACTCTAAGACCAAATAATCTGGATTGATTCTTCATTGAAATATTAAAAGATTTATCTTTAGCAAGTGTTGCAGCCAAACCTCTTCAGTTTGAAACTATATATCCAAAACTAAATATTTAGGCTAAAAGTAAAATAGATTATGTGTTCCTGTATTCTCTCCTACTTGAGCTACAAACACTTAAGGCATTGTAAAAAAAAAAAAAAAAAAAAGAAATCATGGGTGTGGTTCAGTCTAATCCAGAGTGCTTTAGTTACACATTGTGTCAAAGCATCCAGAGTGTCTCTGTTAAGTTTATGATGAAAGTTTCATTCTGGAATGTTGTTTTGTTTGTGGCAACACTCTTAAGTGTGCTGCTATGCAAATTATGAAAATTACAAGCACACTGGAAACACAACTAAGCATTTTCTACAACGCAGTTTTTCATTAGTTATATTGGGAGACAGCCACAAGGCAGTTTAACTTTACAGGAGAGCAATAAAATGTTTTCTTTTTTTTAATGTTTTTTTTTTAAACTGACCCACATAAAAGACTTTTTTGAATGTATGTTTTTATTAAATAAAACAGTAACAGTTTGGACTTCCAGGTATTTTATCGTGCATCTAAATCTGACAAATTTAAGTTTTAAAATTATGCTCTTTCTGTACTGTGAGCTGCTTTGAGTGCTGCAATAAACACAATTTTACAAGAAGCTTACTGAGCTTTAAAAGTTTCTATAAACTGAGTTGTTCATAGATACGAAGGCTGGACTCGATCAGGAAACTCCAAAACAAAAAATTATCAAAGAAAGTGAAGCTCAACGGCTCATTTCAGCAAGGGAACCGCTCTGCATCTTCTATTGCGAGAGATTATGTTCTGAAAATAATCACATCTACCCATAGTAAGATGTTGTCAGGTTAATAATTATACGTTGCTGCTGATGTTCAAGTTGCTTGCTCATCATATTAACTTGCATACTTTGACAAAATGTTGCTAAAAAGAAAGGTAAGACAATTCTATTTCCCTAGATGTAGTCATCACAACACAAGCACAAATGTCTTTTTGCTGTCCTTGTACTGAGTTTCTAAGTTATAGAGTTTAAAGGCAAACTCTGAACTCTATCGAAGAGTCACAATTTTTTTTTAACTAGCTTTACACCCTTAGTTCTTATCTTCTCAAGTGCTATGAAGGTTAAAAGAGTGATGCAATTAAATTCAGGAAAAAATAAGGAGAATTAACTTAGTAAAATGGTAAATGGCATGTACTTATATAGCGCCTTTTTTCAAGTCGGGAGACTTGACCAAACTACTCTACATTCATTCACCCATTCACACACATACTCACACACTGATTGTGGCAAGCTACATTGTAGCCACAGCTGCCCTGGGGCTCACTGACAGAAGCGGAGCTGCCGTACACTGGCGCCACCGGGCCATCAGTAGACAATGCAGGTGAAGTGTCTTGCCCAAGGACACAACGACAATGAAAGTCTCAGCCGGGGTTTGAACCGTCAACCCTTCGATTTCAGGGCAAACTCCTACATCCAACGCTACTGTCGAAAAAGAAACAATTTTTATTTTCTGCCACAATATAGTGATAACACTGACCTTGCTTGTAGATAAATGTTAATTAAGACTGGGAGGATTATAACTTAATATCATTTATTTAAACTGGAAGAGCAGGAAGCATTTATTTCTGCACTTGTTTGCATCAAAAGGTGTTCGCCGACAAGGAAGCAGAGGGAACTAACAGTAAAAGGACACAGAAACAACCCTTAACAAAGTTACGAAATACTTAAAAGTTTCAGCCTGTCCGAAAATAAATTTATATATATATAAATATATATAAATATAAATAAATAAAATTAATAAATAAAACTTGTCATCATCAAGAAGGTCCCAACTAAGGGATCAACCCAAAATCAGTTTGGAGCTTGTTTGCAAATAGCAGACAGTGGTCAATGTTTCTGAATGGACAGATAGGAGTAGACAACATGATCGCCTGTAATCAAAATGGGCAGAGGAAAATATACTTACATTCTGCAAAAAAAAAAAACACCAGAATTGCACAGCATATGACTGAGGTAATGGTATTTATGTCACTTTGGGACACTGAAAACATAACGGTCAAAAATAAAGGTGAATGCCGTCATGCCAAGTTATCTACAATGAATGTATTTGCCCCATAAACAAGAAGTCATTTGTTGAAGATAATTCCTCTTTGAGCACAGTGAAATACCTAAAATGACATGGCTCATGGGTTGAAACATTAACAAATTTTCAAGTTATGCTATTGTGAGTTAAAGTGTTGGTGACACGATGTTGACATTTTTCAGTATTTTTTGTAGACCAAAACGTCACTTCTGATTGTCAATATAATCATTTCACGGGCCCCCACATAAAACATACATATACACACACGTATACATATATATATATTTCCAAACTCTGGTCCTGGGAGCTTGAAGGTTCTGCACAGTATCTTTGCTTTGTCTAGAACTGCACTTTTCTGGACCAAGATGAATGATGTATTTCCAGGGATCTCCTGTAAGCACTCCTCAAGTTTGGGGGTCACTGCCCCAAGTGCCCCAATGACCACGGGCACCACTGATGCCTTGACCTTGCAGGTTTTCTCCAGCTCTTCTCTAAGCCCCTGGTATCTAGGATCACTGTTGCTGCGAATTATTTCAGCTCAGTGGTTTCAGTAATGGTTGATGTAGGAGTTGCTTGCAGAACTGCATTCACATCTTCTAGTAGACTTTCTGATGGTGTCTCACTTGGTCTCTGTAACTGGCTTGGGGGTTGCCTGGTGGGCATTTTTGCCATTATCTTATTTTTCAGATCAGTCGCTGCCTCGTTCAGCATGGTTGCACTTTTTGGGGCATTTTACCCAAAGCTTGGTGTTGACTCCCCTCTGACCTGGGGTCCTGGTTTCCCCTTGTCAGTCTGAAATATATATATATATATATATATATATATATATATATATATATATATATATAGGGTATGTAAGCTTTAAGCACAACTGTAGGTGTTGTGAATTTCATTATCCTTAGACTTAAATTGTGTTAATTGGGATATGGGGGTTGTGAATGAAATAATTCATAGTGACCAAGTGTTTGACCAAATATATCTTAGGGGTGTTATCAAACTGTAAACTAGACTTAGACTTAGACAAACTTTATTGTCATCTTGTATACACAAAGTGTATACAAGACAAAATTTTGTTACATAAAGCTTTCCGACAGTGAATGAGCAGCAGCTTAGCAGTGAATATTTCCATTTATAACGTGCAGCAGTGATCAAAATGTAAACAGTATAGGAGAGACATTATGCAAAATGTAAACAGTGTAGGAGAAACTTGGTGCAAAAGACATTTTATTACATTTACATTTGGTTAAGATTACATGATATTTTTGAAAATTACTGCCAAGCCAATGACTTATCTGAACACTGGAGCCCAAGTTTGCACGGTTTATTGATGATTAGGCTGAGAAAGTCAAGTATGTATCATCCAAAGCAAAATATTTGGACTTCTGCTTGCTCAACTTTCAGGCCCCAGTTTTGTGCAGGTCTTTAAAAGTGCTTTATTAATGACACTGCAGATCTTAATCACATTAAAAATCTTTTTAAGTTTTCTTTAACATTTGTGTAATCCTCCTACGTAAATTGTTGCAGCTTTAAAAACCTTGACATTTTTTACTGACTAAGAAATTACATGGAAAACGCTTCTAAAAGGAAGAGTTTTCTGAAAATGTTTCAGCCTCAAAAGCTTTCCATACTATTATACGACAGTTTGTTTGCCCAGACAAGTTGAAAACACTACTAATTTGTATTTCTGAGTAGATAGGGCTACAGCACTTGGTCATTGCTCATCATTTCCAAACCTTATTCCCATAAAACCCACACGGAACCCCATCATGGATAAGGTATGTTGGCATTTATTAGCTCATTATGTGTCAGCTTCATCTAAGGATGAACATCCTCTGAAACACATGGATACAATCAGCACAACTCAGGCCACAAAACCACACTGTTAGTCTAATCTCTAAATACCATGTATAATGGGCTCTGTGTCATTATGCTGCTTCCTTTTATGACACACAAAATGTCCACAAAACAGCAGTGTGATGAATTGTGTGTTTATACTGAAATCAACCAAAACAGTGAGCAACAAAAACCTCATCAGGTGTCAGAGCAGCTGTCCTTCATGCAAAGAGGATTTGATGTTTTTACTAACATGCTCTAGACAAACCCTACATAATGCAAACTTCAGAGGAATTCAGGAATATTTCTAAGTACCAAAAGGCTGCCGGAAAAAAAACATTGAGATTTCCTTGTGTAGTTATCTGGTAAACTTTCATTATCCTGTCTTAAGCTGTCTCAGTCTCTCTCTTCCATGTCTCCCTCTCACTTTTTCTACTACACAGACATCCTAAGAGCAGAGGGATTACCTCCATTTGTCTTCATTAGCATATTAGCTAACAGGGTTTCATGCCACAGCCCGTGGGAAACTGCTGTAATTGCTAAGATAGCTGTAGACTGAACCACTAAATTTGATTCAGCATTGGGGAGATTTTGAAGACAGGCTATACCATGATGCTTACGTCTCGTACACTTGTTTTTTGTTTCCTTTTTTTTCTATCAAAGAGATAAAGATTGCAACCAAAAAAAAACTATGCTTAGCAGCCAGCTGTGTCTGAATCTCATCTCAAGAATTCATCAATGGATAATTTTGGCACTAAGAGCTTAGAGTGCTACCAACATTATGAACATATTCACCATGAAATCTTCTTCCTCACTCTTGAAAGCCAGCTGCTTGCTGAGGAGTATTTTTAACTTTTCATTTCATTCAGATGTTTTCAGCAATAAATTATCAGTCCACATCTGAATCTTTTTAGGAGAAGAGCGTGTTTGATCCATTTCGACACGTGGATGGTTTCAATGCACTGTGATTCAAATTACTTTTACTTCAAAAACATCCCAAAGAGCCAAATTGGCTGCTGAAATATTTCTAATTGCAAGGCACAAACAAACATGAAAATTACAGCAACTGTGCCCAATTAGGGATTTCTCTCTATACTTACATATGGGCAATTTAATGAATCAGCAACAATATTCCAAAGATCAAACATTTACCAACACAAGTCAGGTCTTAAGATTGATATGAACTAAACCACATGTTGAATGTTGAAACAAAAGGTTTCAAGAGAAAAAAGGGTGGAGTTTATTACAAAGAAAAAAGTTCCACAAATGAAACAGTACACTTTAACCAAATTTAACCTCAATACAAACTTACTTGGACTTACAAAACAGTTGGAGAGGCAGCTTGGTCTTCACTCCTTCAGCCTACTGTAGGTCACAACCAAGTGACGCGATTTCACAGAAAAGTTCAGAATTTTCAGGAGTAGAAGTGATGACGTCAGGAGCCATCACTTCACAGGGAAGCACATTGGAGAGAGCAGGCTGTGGTGACTGCTCTCATCACGTTGAATTCACTGGTGGTCGCTTCCTCACACTAGCCCATGCTGTTTGCACAGGGATACTGTGCTTGCTGTGGACACTGTATTGGGTGCAAATTAACCCCTATACAGTTGATAATGTAACAAATGTCACTTGAAGAGCTGGAGTTGGAGCAAGAAAAAGTAGACCAGCTAAAAAGCTGCTCTTGTTAGCACAGACTCCCATATTAAAGCAAGAACTTCATCAGTCACAGCGCAGAAGGAGGTGCACTTTTAACATCAACTACGCCAGCCCTTGTTCCCCATGAAGGTCGGAAAAGGAGCCACAGTACCCAAACCGTTTAACCTGTCTGCAGGCCACATGAACAGGAAGGAGGAGCCTGGTAGTCATGTTACTATGGCTTAGCAGATTGAGCAGTTCAAGAAGGGGACCCCCACCCCCTACCACATGTGCAGTCACAAAACTCAAGAGAGAGGGCCATCTCAGGTAAAGAATCACCACCTGCATATCACACAACCCCACTCGCCCCAGCTGATGATCCTCAGAGAAGCTGGTCAACTACAGTGAAGAGCAGCGCAGAGCTGGAAAAACTCCAGAAGTTTCAATTTAAAGTCGTAGAGCTCAACAAACAGATTCCAGACGGTTCTGAGGAGCTAAAGAAGCCCCCTGTGAAGGAGCCAACTGTACCTGAAGGGTTTGAGTTGGAGATAGAGAAAAGCCTCCAGGAAAGACGTGTCCAAAAGAAGCCGCAGGATGGTGAGAAGCCCACCAGTTTTAAAGCAAAGCCTCTGCCTATAAAAGGTCCTGCATGGCATGGTGGCCTTACCAGAGAAGAAGGTGATGTATCCAACTACGCCAGAATCTCTTACATTTGCCCTGAAGAACAGAGTTCGTATGGAGTGCAAAGTCAAGGAGGAGAAGCCACCCTCCTCGGTCAAAGCTATCTCAGTTCTGCACTTTGGACTTCAGCTCCCCTAGAGCCAACATGTGGAGGTGTGTCCTTTCTTATTCGAGCAGAGGGACACAGAAACACAGGCTCTGATGGAGAAAAGGCTGGCAGAGCTGCAGAACAAAGCTACCACGGTTGAAGGCCCAGCTACTGCCAGACTAACAGTGGTCCTCTCTGAGAACAAGAAGCCCATCCGACCAAATGTGAACAGGGACGATTATGGGCCGTGGCCTGGGTTGACAAGGGCTATCCTTGAAATCTGATTCGCCATCCCTGTGGCCACCCTGGATCTGATAGGTTGGCTCCTTTTTCTATACCATAAGTAGCCTAAAACCTACCTATCAATCACAGTGGACAGCTCATACGTGATGCAGATCCAGGATCAGATAATGATAAAAAGGAGCAATAGTAACAGTACATTTGAAAGGAATGGAGCTGATTTCTGGTCAGGTACAAATAATTTTGAGTTTTGTGGGTCGCATATCCAAGCCCGCAAGACCCGCTTAATGTTTTGTTAGTCTTGCTGCACAACTACACTGATTTTGTATGTTGAACGGGTTAACCGAACTTTTGTTATGAATGATCTTGTCGACTGGTTAGTAAATGTATTGTGTATTTTGCCTATTAATGTTTCAAATCCTCATTTAGCCCCAAAAGCAATTAGTCCTCGGCTAGGGCACTAGGGTGCAGGCAGGCATCCTTCGATTGGGTTTATGATCCCCTGCCTGTCCAATGGGGTTGTTGCCCTTTAGCTTCCTGACAGCCAATCAGCTTTGTGTGCTCCCACACCTCACTGCATAAACAAAGAGAAAGACTGCATAACCTCTAAAGGCCAGGGGCCCTAAAATTTCAATTAATTTACAAAATTACATTATTCCCTCTTCTAGGGAATAACAACCATATATGAATTTAACCAAATATGCACATACTGTAAGTCATTGTTCTATAGCTAAACCTTTGTGAAATGTGTCTATTTTCATAGTTACACTAATTTATGTATTATATATCACTATACTATATATTCTAAATTAGAGGCAAATCCAATTGCCTATTCTATTTTAATCAGTCTATAAAGCCCTTTTCTAACTTTTATAAGAGACATTAATTGCAATGAGCATGAAATGTTATAATGAACACTTGGTTGAGCCAGACAATCCATTTTCCACAGGTTAAACCATGCACAGAAATGTTTGTGTCTTTTTTAATTACAACAGGTCAGCAGGGAGTCTAATTAGTATCTGTGGTAGATGCTCTGCCAGAGTTGATTTAGGGTGGGCATGTTTATGTGGCAAATCTGCAATAAAAAACAACTAAAGTAAAACAAGTAAAAAAAAAAAAAAAAAAAGCAAGAATCAATATTTAGAAAATCCCAGGAATATTTGCAAAAAAATAAAAAATTATGCCTTTCAGCCACCAAGGACCTTCCCCCTCACCAACCCTCTACCACAAATCCCACATTTTACAGGGACATTAAAAAAAATGTAAAAAAGGTTCCTCTACTAACTGCAAGAAGAACTGCAGTTGTTCTCACAAAGCTGCAGCAGTGCCCCATGTCATGATCAAACTGCGAACCATGCTCCCGAAACACCTAAAGGATTTTAATACAAAACATGATGGAAACTAGTTTAAAGAAAAACAAAGCAATAACAAAGACAGTGGGTATTGTTTGTACCTGGGTAGGGCCAGTGACAGGTGGCAACTTTCCCAAATTGTGAAATTTTGGGGGGTATAGTAGAAAATATTAGTAAGGGACACACAATAAAAAACAAATGTTAACTAAAGAGGAGCCCCACAAGAGGAAGGACACTGGGTTACAGGAAGGTAAGAAGCCATTAATTGTGGGGACGGACCAAAACGACCTTTGGATTCAGAGAAGTGACTCAACCAAAGGCAATTCCAGTAAATATATTTTAGGAAATATTTGACAATTATATGTTGCTTTCACAAAGCTTGGATTAAGAACACTAAGCCGATTGTTCTATCCAGACTACATGAAACTACAGAGGAGTAGACTGATGATGGACAGGATTATACTCCAGACAGAATTTTGGAGAAGAGAATATGTAAATCCCTTTGTTTTCCCACAACTGGGAAATTCACTCTCTGAAGTTTAACCCATCCCTTTGGGGAGCAGTGGGCTGCCATTGTGTGGCGCCCAGGGTGCAGTGTGGGATTAAGAGTCTTGCTCAGGAACGCAGATCACAGGTTATGTAGATCGAAATGGGTACCTTCTCAGAGCACAGGCACACTCCTCTAACCACTAGGCCAACACTCCCAGTATAAGAAGCTCACCAACAATGCCTGGTTTCTGATAACTGCCAAACCAGCTGTCACTTTTATCATCTTTTTTCAAAGTATTTTTATAGCATAAATCTTGGTTTTATTGTTACGCAACAGTTACCAAGACCTTTTTGGTGATGTGTGACTAGTTCTGGTAGAAATCTATGCTTTCAAACATGTTCCAAATATTCCAAATATTTATTGTTAAGAGTTGTGACTTGTTCACCTGCTGAGTTCCTCCTCTTACTTCCCATTCTCCATCATTTAGTCTTTCACCTATACAGTACATGCACCCAATTATTGGTGTGCTGACCTTCAATAAGTACTAAACCTTGTTGACTGATTTTTTAATACAACTTTCCTGGTTCCTCTCATCAAATTGCCATCATCCAACAAGTTTGAGAGATGCTCGCCTGGAGAGTATTCAGGCTACAGAATCTCCATATCAATTTTGCCCAAGTTCATTTTACAGTTTTGGAGAGAGTTCTGTAATCAACATATGATCCATGTCCTTTCCTCTAGCTTATATCCACAGTCAAGTAAGTTGAAGAAACAACTTTATGTGTCCTGAATACTGTATATACCTTTGTCCAAGTCACAATTCGTACTGTCCTTTCAACCATCCTTTCATGGGGGCCAAGACTATGTTTCCTTTGTTTATTGTTTATGAGGACAATAATTAGACATTAACAAACACACAATACAAACAAATACTATAAAATGTATAGCCTTCATTAATTTGCACTGTAAACCTTCAGATGGGACAACAATTTGACAACAGTTATAATAGCAGGATAAAATGTCTTACAGAACATAAACATGAAATTATCTTAGAACAGATGACACAAAAGGCCCATTATGGAACTTATAAACACTCAACAGAAATACAAACGCAACACTTTTGGATTTGCTCACATTTTTTTTAGATGAACTAAAAAAAATCTTTACTGCGCTAATCCATCCCACCTCACAGGTGTGCCACATCAAGATGCTTAAGAGACACCATGATTTAATGAAGAGTTGTGCCTGTGCACAGTTCATAACATCACCTCTCTCCTCATCTGCCTCTCTTCAAAGTTAAAGACTTCCTTCTTCCAGTAGATATCCATTTTTTTCCTTGACATCGTCTCTTTGTGATCAACCTATCCATGCCTTTGGATGTTCCCCTTTATATAGATTTATTTTATATATCGAGACAACATATCGAGTTCAGCCTGTCTTACTACATAAAAAAAGGAGTTAAGTTCTACTCATGTTTTTTGTGATATTTGCCTGTGCTTTCTGCAGTAGACTGACAGAATCTCAATTAAGGTGCCATTCTGTCTGCAAAACTTCTTAGGCATCATTACGAAGTATTATTATTTACCAACACATTCATACTTACAGTACTCTCACAGTACACTGAGCAACCCCTATGTTAGAGGGCATGACTACATACTGTAGGCATTTCCAGAGAGAACATCATTGTAATTACTCTAACCAAGAAGATATCCTAATTTTGTTTTTTGTTAAGAAAAGGGAAAGTTTAGAGTGTTTTTTTTCTTCTTTCCAAACCTCTCTTATTTTCCTATTCTAACCCTCCTCAATGTATTTGACAATGACCTGGTAATATGAAGTGCCTGATCAAAAACTGAGCTGCAAGTCAGACATAACGCTCCCACAAAACTTTTTCCTTATTTTTTTCATCTGGCAGACATTCACTCATGTCATCAGCTAGACTTATTTTGTTGTGCCACAAGTTGAATTTTTGCAGTTCTAAACTGCTACTTATTTCAGATGTGCATTCTGGGCAGATTACTTCACTTCTTACAGGGGCTATAAATCACACATGCAGGGCAAAGCAGCTCATTCCCTTCAGTTATTAAATAAGGGTAAATACAGAGAGGTTTTTTTAAGGATTTAGTTGGCTTTGTATTTGTATGACATAAACAGTAGTGTCGGAAGCATTCAAAATGTGCAGTGTACCACGTGCTGTTGGTAAAAGCTGATTTTCTTTAGAATGTTGTCTATGTTACCAGCATGAATAAAAATGTGAGCAATTATGATAAGATTTTAATGAAGTAAAACGGAAAGGTTCACCATAATTGTTTAGTTTTGTATCTAGATGTCTTTAAAAAGTAACCTCAAGCTTGATATCTAAAAATTGAAGAAATAGAGGCATAGGCTACTGTTTTACACAGCTACCTCAAGAGCTTATGTGATTTATTTCTTTTTTTCTCATTTATCATTAACATAGGCTAAAATGTGGGAGATTTTCAGTGACAACTTTTGCTCAAGACAGTGGTCCAAAATGGGGACTGTCACTGGAAACAAGGGGTGTTTATCAACCTAACAGTAAGTAGTGGTAAAATAATCTAGGGCTTGTTTATGAAAAGGCCATGTAAAAGAGGTTTTTAGCAAAAGCTAGACAGAGTGAGATGTCAGAGGGAGTAACGTTACTTTGTCTAGCTTCCAGCGTCATTCATGATTATACTTGTTTCTACTTGGGTAAAAAGTTAAAAGCTATAAAAAATTTGAAGGTGGGGTGGGGGCAATTGTATAGCTTGTGGAGGAGCTTCATTCCCCTGACATATAATTATTTCAACCCACATGTACATACACAGGAAAAGCCTCAGGGAAACAGCCAAGTGAAATATGTTTTAATTTTTTAAAGATATATCACTATTTTTATGATGTTTTAAAGAAAATGAAGCCTATGGAAAAGTCCAATCTGAAAAAAATGTATTGTAATAAACATTTCAGATTTTAGTTGGGTGTTTTAAGGATAGTAGTAGAACACAGACATCAAGTCAAGGGATGACGCTGCATGCGTTTCTGCCCTCCAAATTTAAGTTAAGTTAAACTTAAGTTCCTTAGCAGTTTATTTGTAGAGCATGGTAGCAGATATGAAGGACCAACTCTGCCATATTTAAAAATAAATACAGAAATAAATAAATGCTCAATAAATGTATAAGCATACAATTATTTTTTTACACAAAAAGCTACGGTGGCCTGGAAGTGCAAACCAACAATACAAAATCTGAAACACTTTTACAAATCTTGAAACAAATTTACATTTCAGCTAGAAGTGCAAACCAACAATACAAAATCTGAAACACTTTTACAAATCTTGAAACAAATTTACATTTCAGAAAACAAATTTACAACAAACCTTCATTCTGCATGTTTGGATGGAATGAAACAGGATAAATTCATCATGGATTTTGATCCTCAACAGACATATAAACACATCCTCATAAATCAGGGTATAGACAAAAAGTGTATCTGTTTAGCTAATTTAATACAAAATGGGACACTCAGGTACAAATTTTTTGCAAATATAATATAATTTTACATAAGAATAATATTTCTCTAAGGGTGTGCTGCCTTTCCCCCTGTGAAATAAAAAAAAAATATAAAAAAGGCTTAAAATTCAGTTAACATTGATAACCTCCACTATATAGAAATATAACAGTCATAGTTTATGACACGTGTACTATTAATGACATTTTCCTTTATATAAATAGTTTATATTTTGTATAAGGTCTAGTTGGACTCAAAACAGTAAGATATTATCTGTAAAACTATCCAGTTAATATTTTTTATTTGTTTAGCAAAATATAAACCTTGCATAATGCTTTTGCAATCTCAGATCTATCACAGAGATCGATGCACTCCCAAGGCCAGAACAGCAGCTCTGCATTCAGACAGCTCTCCACAATGAACACCTTGACTCTCACCTTCACACTTCAAAGCAACTTAATATGTGTTTGCTTCTCTCTAACTCCTATAGATTTACAGTGAGCCACCTGTGAAATGAAACAAGCAGCCAGACACACAGGCTGACACAAAATATAACCACCTGGGAAGGAACAATGTTGCTGTAAGAGGAAGTGTGATGATTGATGTCAAAACACAGGAACAAATGATACCAATCAAAACTAATCAGCAATGGCAGCTCTGTTCAACAGAGTCGTAGAACATAAGGAACATGGCCGCCGGTTGACACGGATACAGCTACATCCTGATTACAGTAGCGTCATTCTGCAGTGTACACAGTCTGCTCTGTTTCTAGTCTCAGTAAAGTGTATAAAATGGTGTATTTATAATGAAGACAGACAGACAGAAAGAGACAGAATGAAACCATAAATTAACATTGTATTCTAGGGTCCTGTATCTGCCTATCAAATTGAACTTGCTGCTTTAGTATAGTGTGTAATACCAACTAATAAAGCTTCCTGTTTATCAATTCCTCTGTTTAATATAAAGCTGTTTGAGAGAATTTTGAAACCTTCATTTGCACAATCAGCAGTGAGTCCTTGTGTTAAAGAAAGCTTTCATTAATTTGACAAATCAATTTCAGAAATCACATTTCCACACTTTTTTTTAAAATTGTCTACTTAAAACGTTAACTGTGTAGTTCAGCGCTACCACCAACACCAGAAACCCATAAAAAAAACAAGAACAAAAAAGAATGCAAACTTTGAATCAGTAAACGTTTTAAAACCAAAGTTTTTTCTATCTATTCTGATCTTCAGATGGCTTGTGTCTCTTAAAATAGGTAAAAACTTGTTTGTATGCACAAAGCAGATCTTGAAATAAGATGCTAGATGAGGCTCTATTACTGACTGACTATCAGTGTGTTGTCCAATTCGTAGGCGGTGAAATTAAAAACATTCAGAGCAACTTCAGGCTTTAGCCTACTGTCCAATGGACTGCTAGCTTGCCAGACTCGAAAGCCTACTGCTTTACCTAACCTCCAGAACCAATGTTCTGTGAGGTAGCAGGAGTAGTAAGAACCCTGGCTCCAAAACTGCCTCTTCTCTCCTTCCTATGGCATCACATGGTGAAGGGGCTCCAAAGCATAGGCAATGTGATTTAGACACTTTAGGGTCATTTCAGCTTCATCTTCAATTGAACCAAATCTTTTATTTTTGTGATGTGTTGCCGGCATATCCAATGTATACAATTACAAGAGCTAGAACTGACCAATCCCAGTGACTTCACCATTTGAGGTACTGCAACATGATGGCGCCCTCACCAAAAAATTATAAAACAAAGCTTATTTTTTTTATTTTGCTTTTATACTTTCCGCTTTTCTAATATAGTTATTGATAATAGTAAGACACAATCTCGTGAATTAAGCTAGTTTGGTTGAACATTTCATTTCCACTATAAACATGTCTTAATTTCAACATCCGCATATGACATATGTTTTACCACAATTTGATTCATTACCTCATCGCTACTCATCTTTCAGACAGCCACTGGAAACAGAAATGTATTTTATTTCGACTGCAGGCGACCAGGAGTTCAGGTTTTTATCATGTTATGCGCTGCTCCTCATTGGAAATGCAGTCTTTTTCGGCCAAAACAAGATAGCTTTTGTCCACCTGGGAGAGCCAAAATAAACCAAATCTGAATGTTCTCTAGAACTACTTTACAAAGCATCAAACTATTACATGCATATTGAGAAAAACATACAGCTGCTTAAAGAGTAAAGAACTAATGATGTGACTGTAAAGACAAAATTTAATGACAACTATTTTGACAGAATTTTCCCATGAATATTTTCCAAAAACCAAACTAGCCCAAAACTTTCTTGGTTGGTTAGGCTGATATTGATTGGGTTGAAGCTAGTTGGGTGGAGTTGAAGCTGGTGCAGCTCCTCTGCTGGTTCTGCAGCTAGAACACCTCATTTATGTGAATTATTGATTCTGACAGGCATCATAATATCAAACTGTTGGCTGTTGTCCTTCAGCTGAAAAATAATTGATTAGGCCGAGTTCATAATCTCAGCTGTAAAGCGGAAACAGCTGAAGTTATGAATCCTTAGCTGAGGTTTTAGCAGCTTGCTGGTAAAAAAAAAAAAATAATAAAAAAAAAAAATAAATAAATAAATAAATAAATCTAAAATGATTTACAAAGACTTACGGTATGATTTTGCTCTCTGACAACTATAGTATGAGAAATCCATACAAAAGGCCAGTATTAAAAGTTTTCTAAATCAACACACGAGTCATCTGATTCAAAGCAGAAACAGGGATTTGTTGTAATCTTACTTACACTTAAGGACTCAGCTCAAAATCCATGTTACTTAGCCGTTTCCACCCTTACAAGGTTCCACACATGTTGTCAGCAGATGTATTTTGTCTCCCCGAGTTACTGGCATCACTGATGGTAAAAAAATACTTTCACAGTAACTGTACCATCAAAATGATCCTTGTGGCCAGCCTACACGTACACACAAGTGCATTAACACATCACATTGGAGCATTTATGTACTCTTAATTAGGCCACAATGTTTACCTTAGCAGCCACAAGAAGGAACTTTTTTATGACTGTCTGTCTGATATGTACAGATAATCACCACACCACACACATAAAAAAAAGAAACAAATAAACAACAAAAACTAATGACAGACTAAAAACTTTGTTTGATTTAGTACTACCTAACAATCTCCACAATAACACCAATCTTTTTGCAGGGGTTTTACTTTTAGAAGCTTGTCGTGAAAATTCTTCACTCTTCTAAAATGAACAACACAGTTAAGGAAGCAATATGAATAATGAATCCTGCAGTCAAGGGCATTGACCTGTTTTTTTATTTATTTGCACCATCAATGACTTGCTAGTATTCATGCCCCTTTATTGTATCCCATTCTGTTATTCCAAACCCATAATTAATGTATCCTCTCACAATTATGAGATAGCGCAACATGAAACAGAACATTGGGAAGTGGAAGTTAAATAGTACACATTATATCCTAGTTAAAACAAACATTTAAACAATGTGCTGTTTATTTGAAATCCAAAAGATCTATACAGCTTTAGAATCCCATATTGCTGCAACTGCAGAATCAATTCCTTTGGAATATGTCTCTACCAGGGTTTGATATGTGGAGACTTTATACCAGGAGATTAAAATGCTCATTATTATTATGCAGAATGGCTTAAACTTTGTCAGTTTAAATTTAAAGAATATATCAACAGTAATTTTCAAGCCAGAGATTCTCCAATGATGTGAACTTTAGGCTGGAGTAACATGGGGAGATGCTTTCATCAAAATGTATTCCACTGAGGCTCTTTCTGCATTTTTAGGTTTGTTATCTGGCTGGTTTTGCATTTTTCCTAGTCATTACATTGCTCATTCTATCTCAATCATACACTTGGACTAATCTCCTTGTGCCTGCTATAAAAAAATATTAACCAGCATTTTGCTTTTGCAACCAAGAGATGGTTCTATATGGGTTACTTTGTTAATTTTGTATGTGGGGAAAAAAATCCGTTATGGTGCCATATAAAAAGAGTCACTCTTTAACCATTGTTTTGGAGTGCAGAAAACCACTAATAATAGTCCTGTTGAGAGATTATGTCACCTGATATGTGGATGTCTGCAGATGGATGATAGATTAAAGAGTGCTAAAATAGTTTCTTAACTGCTCAGGATATTGTAAAACCTCACCTTACTTTATACTATCACTATCATGTGTGGCATTTTCTTTAGCCTTTACAATGCTAGTTTTCAAAGGTGTATCTAAACTAAGATATGTTACCAGAAGGCTGCACTACTGTCGGTTTGAATTGGTCAAACTCTGTGGTCCGTTTGTTGCACTGTTGCACTTTATGTGAGGCGGTATCCAAGCAAAGGATGATAAAGTATTTCATACATTTGAGATGTGTGATGAGACATTTAAGATTGCTGTTATTTTTTTATTTCGCTACTTATCATTTATAAAATACTTAGCATTGTCCTAGGTGCAAAAAAAAAATAAAAAATTGTAATATATGTCAAACTTGGTTTTTGTATTTAAACTAAATCTGAAAAGTTCCAGTGGAGAAAATACTTTCATATGGCAGGTTATACCACTTGGTGTGTGAAATAAGCCCTTCAGGAGTTAATGTGGGGATTTGTTGTTTTTCCCAAAGACACTTAAACATGGGTTTGAGCTGGTAATTGGTCCCTTCTCCCAGTTGGAGGACGACCAGTCTCTCACTGATCCATTTTCAAACAGAAAAAGGATCCAAGTTGAGATTTCTTTCCTTATAAGAAGGATTTTAGGGGCCTATAGGAGCAAACCAATAAATGAAAGAAAAACAGAAGCATCACATCTGCTAAAAAAAACAACCAAATGCATGAGTGTGACCCAAGTGTTGACATTAAATCACTCATCAGATCTTTACCATTCTGTGTCCTTATACAAATCTTTGCTTACAAAGAGCTTTTCATTCCTGGTTTGGAGCAAATAGGCTGCTCTACATGTTGAGATTGTGGCTATAAACAAGTGGAGAAGACATAGTCCCACAGAAGTCATTTAATCTAATAGAAAAAACATGCACTGAGTCCTGACAACAATCTTCGTATTGAGTTTTTCTCTCAACAGGCCCTTCGTCTGCAGAAGCCATGTTAAGTGATTACACAGTGTGGGGACGATGATGTCTCCCCGGGAGGTAGTAAAGAAGTAAATTGGAAGTGAAGTGAGGGGTTCTATGTCCACTGAGACGAGCAGAGTAGGGACAAACCCTGGGGTCTTTAGAGCCTTCGTTAGCAGACTGGCCTGCGTGTTTTCATTTGCTGGCAAACTGCAGGAGGTCAATTGCTGCTAAATTACTAGCTTGGCTGGGAAAACAGCATGCAGATAATTAGTTCACTCTGCTCGTCCACACGATTGAGTTTTCTAAAAAGCCGTCTAAATGATGATTCAGGGCTCTGGTGCTGCAATTAGACCAGCATTAGTCCACATTTGTGCCTTTCTCTGTATGTGTAGCTGAAGGGTGAGTGAGCAAGTTGAGACAAAAACACAACTACAGAAAAAAATATTGTAAAATTTAGGGCATTTTAAAATATTCATAATGTCCTGCTATCATTCTGATTGAAATTGATACTTTTTCAGATACCTGTTCAGTGCAACATCTGTTTAGTTATTCAAAATTGACGAGACACTATTCTGAAAAAGTTAAAAAAAACAACTTTGAATTTCCACGACATTCAGTTACCTATTCTATGTGCCAGCACTCTCAAGCATTAGATTTATTTATTTTTTTATACAGTAATAATTGCAGGACTACCAGGGTGTTCCATTTGAGAGACATATTGAAAATTGGAATGGTACCAAGACATATGTTTTTTATGCACATACATACTGTACATTTATTAAATGGTTCCTGGAATTTTTACAGGTCTTGTGGGAAACAGATCTTCAAGTTGCCAGGCTCCTCTCCTGTGGAAGCAACTACCAGTTTTAGTGTGTGAGGCAGACTCCATGCCTATTTTAAGGTATGGTTAAAAACTTTCCTTTTTATTAAAGCTTATAGTTAAAAACATTTAGGATGCTAGAGGACATAGGGACCACTTTTCATCATTCTACCTTATTCTATTCACCCATTCTGCTGTAGCCTATTTGTTAAGTTTTTCTGGCTGCTTCTGTCTTCTTCTTCGTGTTATAAGGGAATTCTTCCTCTCCACTGTCTGTGAGAGGGATTGCAGAAGAGACAATGGCAAAATGCAAGGAAATATCATTACTGCCAGCTAATCCTGGATGACAAGTTATGCGTGTCACTGACTCAACACAATCAGCTGGTTTACCTTAATGGAAACTTTTAACAAATCTGACTGTGTTGTCTCTCTAAAGTACCTTGATATGACAAGTGTTGTTAATTCGCACTATATAAATAAACTGAATTCGAATTGGATTGGACAGCCTCTTTTAAAATAATATTTAGAAATTCAATTCACTGGCAAAGATATTATATGGATAATCACTTACAAAAAGGTGTTTTCAAATGTTAACTTCTGAAAATGAGGATTTTCACTTAAAGCTAATGATAACGTGTCACTTAAGGTTAAAGTATTACATGAGACCAGTACAAACATTTTGATACAAAAATCTGGGTTAAATGAAAGTATTTTTTTTTTACTTGCTTAAAAGGGTTTACTATTAAATGGTGCCTTTAACTATATATAAAGTTGATACTATACAGTATTTTTGGATACACTGTATAAAGACTTTATATAGCCTTTTTTTCTTAAATAGAAAGGAATTACTTTCTTTAAATCCAAAAGTTTATATATCCTTAGATGACTGTTTATTTAGATCTGACATATATATATTTAAATCAATTTCAAAACTATCCACTATTGGAAATGCAATATTGTTTTATTTTATTTATTTATTTATTTATTTATTTATTTATTTATTTATTTATTTTTTTTTTTTTATCTTGAATGCTTTAATTCCTTGTTTATCTGAGGTTGATAATGTTTTAATTGGAAAAAAGAGACAGAGAGATCTGGTGGACTCCAGCCAAGGTTTCAGAACAACAATGTTCCAAATTTGTTCTGCTATTGATTGGTGTTTCTTATTTCTGAAGGAGCTGATGTGAATTCCAGCATTGACAAGAATGGCTTAAATTTGAAGGGAGAAAAAAAAACATGAGGGTCATGGAGTCAGCGAGGATCAGTGTGCATGGCTCACCTCTTTCCGCTCACATGCTTTCTACTTTTTCTCAGGGGCTGAGAGTTGCCAATGGAGCTACTGTTCCCCAAACAGAACCTGTCTGTTAAATTGCATAAATTGATAAAGGATATTTCTGAGTCAAACTATTACATCGATTAGATAGTTGAGCATTATAATACATATAAATCACTTTACTTCTATCCAGCCAGGCATGAGAATTTTAAAATTAAATGTTCGTGTAAATGATGGTACTATATTTTTTGTTCTATATATGATTGCTGGTTCTATATTTTTGTCTCAGTGAATTCTGCAAGGCACTAGTCTTATGGGACTTCTTACTACTAAATTAACTTTGTTTTGCTGATAACTGTAAAAATTAGTACCTTAAGGCTGGTTTACACTCAGAGACCAGGTCCTCTGCATGTGCGTCGCAGTGAACGCAGATGTGCCCCAGCACCTTCCGCAGACACTCTGGTACCCCTCTCCATAATTGTAGATGACTGCAGACAGTGCCACAGACAGGAGGCCTCTGATTGGTCAAATCTACATACGCTCTGTACTATCTATATTTCCTGTTTGGTACCTTACAAGCTTGTTTTGTTTGTATGACTTTGTAGAAAACAACGCATGAAGATGGACCAGCTAGAAGAGCGAGGTGCGCGAGAAGGCTAGGACCCTTTTTCCACCTGGATCCCCGTCATGTTTTTGCCCTCATGTCCTTCCGTTGTCGCACAAACTTGCTCCTTAAGTTTTTCCACTTCCTCACTGCCTCGGCCGTATCTAGACCCACAGCTAGTTTGTGATTGTCCATCTTGCATTGTGGCGTGGAATAACATAGCGTAGACCACGCTTCAATAGTGGGCTTAAATCAAAAATATCTGCGACAAGCTCACTGCGACACACTGCTGCGGGAGGATAACCTGCCCTTTATAGTACTTTCTACATTTCCTGAACATTAATTTGATGAATTAACTCATGTTTTTTGAAGTCCTGCCTTTTTATCAAACCATCTGTTGGCCCCTTCTCAAGTTAGGAACTGGTCACTGCATCTGATTTCTGCTACTGGCTTCGCTGAGGACGTGACCTCAGCAAGAGAGAACTCAACTCACCAGCTCTACCTTGAACAAAATTTGTTCATTTAGGGAAAGACAAACAATTTTTTTTTAGTTTATAATAACAAAACATGAAAATAAATCATAGCTATCTTAATTAAAAGAGTTAATGAAAAAATATTATATTAAAATCATAAAAAAAGACTACATCATCTTGTCAATTTTGTTTGACATTAGTTAAAAATGAAAAGCTATTCTGTAAAAACAAAAACATGTTAATTTGTAAGAGAAAATAGATAAAAGAAATAGAAAATGCATTAAAACTGGACAGAAAAGGAGCTCGACTCATCTTTCGAATATGAAATAGTGATTTTGCATTAATTTTGTGACAACGGGTCACAGACATGAAAGTGCTTGGTTAGGATATTTATTGATGTTCTCCATGAGAGCCACTGTGTGTGGGAGGAGGGAGCAGCCACACAGAATCTCTTAGTCAGCGGCTTAAACCGGTAGAGCTCAGGGCTGCTGGCCTCCTCAACAGTGATTATGTGCACCTGCTACAGGATTTTCCTAGCAACATCATGTCTTCAGGCTCCAAGCTCCAGTGCTCAATAATAACAGTACTGTAGAGACAATTAGGTTTTGAGTCATGAGGCCCACATGAACCCTTGTGACCTGGAATTATTTGGCATTGTTCTAGGTCTTCCCTCTGTGTTTTCTAAGCAACCTGAGACATTCCAAGGCGATGAGATTTTTTGACTATGGCCTAGTTATGGAGTTATATTTAATTTTAAACTTCTATTAGGTCACATTAGATGATAAAAATGTATGTCAAAAATAACTTGTCCATTGACATTTAGTTTAGCTACTGTTTACCACTGTTTAATTCTTACTGCTATGGTAGTAGGAATAATAAGTACAAACAATGTTAATTAATTTCATTTTTTATAGAGTTTTTGAAAAACAAGGTATTAAACTCAAATCCCCCAAGAGCTGGGGTTCTGCATTTTTAGATGTGTCCCTTGCACATCTGAAGAACACAGTATTCAATGAGAACATTAATTCATGTGTTATTTGACTTTTCCCTTAATGTCTGTCACGCTGCAGTCTATTGGCTAGAATAGCTTCTAGTATGATATAAAAGAGGATGTAAAGATGAGGAATCTGTGTGATGTTCAAAGTCAATGTTGACCTGTCTTTATTGATAGTAGTTGTAGTTATTTTAGTTCTGTTGATAGTCCTGTTACTTTCTTTAACACTCAAACTTGATTGCAAATCTCTGAACGATCTATGCTGGGTTGTCTTCTCTAAGATAAAGCTTTTTAGCACAACATTCATAAGTTGCATTCCAGGCACAAATTAGATATGTACAGAGCTAGTGGCTCATAGAATCTTTACAGATATGTATTTTGTTTAGTTCAAATTGAAGATGACATTATTTTTACCACACCATTGAAGAAAATCCTAAAGGTTTTCAGACACTCCAGCAAATTACTTAGAACCTTCACCAGCACATTCCAAAGTAAACCTCCCATCAATGATGAACCTAATTGCAATTAAGTGTCACCGAATACCTGTAACTATATTCAAAATGACTTGGATAACAGTCTTGGATCCATTTGCAGTAATAAAACTTTGAACTCAGTGCTAATCCTGACACTTTGAATTGAAAAAGCTTCCTGGATGGGAAGCAAAATGTCTTCAAACTTGAAAACTAAGTCCAGTGGATTGTTTTTTAACTTTTTTGGAATGACCTGGATGCATGAAAATCTTCCCCAGCAGACACCATTTCAAAAAATGGTTCGTCATCTAAGTTTTTTTTGCAGATAAATGATTATGAACTGCACTGGAACCATGAGGTGTTGACAGTACAAACCAATGGTGGAGAGTACAGTCAACTGTGATGCTACAATGAAGCCAAATTTGACCAGTAGTTATTTACCGTCCTTAAAAATTCCCTGTCTTCCCCATTGGGGCTCTTTTTATCTTTTTAATGAGTGCTTTCAGGTTAGGTTGATTCAAGGTTGGGCTGTTAATAGGAAGGCCTCTCAATGTTCTAAGAGATGGTGTTGATCACACTAAGGCTTAAGAAGTCAGTCACACAACTCATCAAGACATTGATCTTTTCATGGAAGAAATCTTACTCTGTAGCCTACAAATATCCTTTATTCAGCCTAATCTGCCTAGCTCCTCATTGTTCATTTAGTTTGATACCTAACAAGTAGTTTCTACACAAAGAAGAGCAAGAAAAGACAATAACCACCTTGTCAAGAGCTGTTTATGAAGCTGAGCTTCATGCACCCCTGATGTTTTTACCAAATAAAGGCTACGGTAGGTTTTATTTTTTTTCTGTTGGTGATGTCTTGTCAGCAACAAAACAATAATTCAAACAATGACAACTTGCAGATTCAGCTATACCTTACAGGTAAAACACTGGCGAAATTCTGTGATAAATAATTTGTTAAAAAAAAATAACAGCTAACAATTTAGTGCCAAATCGAAATATGTGAACAAAGGCATCAGGGAATTAGATTTTTTCTCAAACATTGCTGTAACCAAACTAAAACAAAACATTAAAAAAGGAATGTGTTCAACAGGAAAATGTTCAAAAAGGTGATTGTTACCTTGATTTTAAACAGATCTAAAAGCAGCTCTCATTTTACTTTTGGTGCTGTCGAATAATATACAATAAATGCTGAAATCTAGAGAGATGCCAAGGTCTCTGATAATATGCTTAAAATAAATAAAAAAATATATATATATATGCGCATATCTATGGAAGCTATTACACTTTTATTGTAATTTTGTGTACGCAGCGTGTATACATGACCTATGCTTTGGAGAAGTGGAATTTCATCTCCCTGTGGGGGAAGGAGCCTGAGCTTGTGTTTGAGGTGGAGCAATACCAGCTAGAAATAGATGCAGGGTGCTTGAGGATGCTTGCGACTTTGCCCAACTGGTCCATATGTGTTTGGTGGACCTGAAGAATGCCTTTGACCATGTACCTTGTGGTACCCTGTAGGGGGTGCTCCAGGAGTACGGAGTTGGGGTGCCTTTTAACCTAGGGCCTAAATTCAGAGCAGGAATTTTTGTCCACAATGCCGGCAATAAGTCAGACCTGTTACTGGTGCATGAACTAAATCTTAACAACTAAGACCTGTTCCTGCTGCAAATTGTGAATAAAAGATATTCACAATTTGCAGGGGTCACAAAAAAACAACAAACAGCAAAACAGAAAAGCTTTAAGCCTCAGGGTCTCCAAGGCCAAAACAACAGACAACCCCCTTTACTTATAAAACAAAACACTTTCTAACACAGAAATGAAAAGAACATACAATACCTGGACTCCCTGGCTAACCACGAAACAAGGAGAAAACAGTTAAACAAAAAGGGCTGAGAACCGCTACCAGCTTCTACTGTGAACAGAAAAACAAAACTTTAGTTAGCCAATTGCTGAACATGAACACACAGTAACACTCAGCTCACAGACAAGATCACTTCAGATCAAGGCCCAGTGAGTAAGAGAAAAAAGGGACCTGACATCTCATGGTTGAAGCTCTTTATGAGGTGGCTGATGAGCTTCAACACATTGCACCTGTAACAGCCAGGTAGACCTGAAACACAAAGAGAGAGCTCTCTCATGAGGAGAGCTCCTAGAGGTCAGTGACCGTAACAGCATGTATCACCTGGTCTGTCCATAAATTTTATGGTTAGGATTTCTAGGCACAGTCAAAGGGCCTGAGGCGAACTGGTTTGGGGACCAGCAGATTTCATTCCTGTTTTTTGCAGATTATGTGGCTCTGCTGGCTCTTTGTTGCCAAGACCTACAGCATGAACTGGGGTGGCTCCTGCAAGTCTGAGCCCATGGCTCTCAACTTGTATAAGGTGATTTGTTCCCTTCGGGAGGTAGGAGAGTTTCTGCCTCAAGTGGAGAGTTTAAGTATCTTGAGTGAGTGAGGTGAGAATGGAGCAGGAGATTGATAGAGGGAATAGTGCGGCTGCTGCTATAATTTGGATGCTGCACCGGTTTGTGGATGCTGTTGTGGTGAAGACAGACCTGAGCGAAAAGGCAAAGTCTATGTTCTATCCTCACCTAGGATCAAGAAATCTGGATCATGACCAAAGAAATAGAAATGTAGATACAAGGTGCTGAAATGAGCTTTCTCCACAGGGTGCCCGGTCACTCCCTCAGATACAGGTTGAGGAGGCTTGTAGTCAATAAGGGTCCAGCTGAGGTTGCTCAGACATCTTTATTGGCTTTCCCCCTGGAAACTGCCCTCGGGAGACGTACTAGGCACGCCCCACTGGGACAATGCCCAGGGAATGACCCAGGACACCTTAGAGGGACCCTCTCTGTGCCTTAAGCTTCTCTCAGCAGAGTCCTAGATAAAGTTGAAGATGATAAGTATGAGTATGAGGAAGTTAGGCTTTCTTCCTGTTTATGTATAATCCACCGAAAGGGACATCATTGCTGTTATGAGTAATATGATCACAGTATGATAAGATGGTGGATTCCAGATCCACACCAATTTATTTATGGTGTCTATATACATTTGAAGCTTTCTTGCATAGTTCAGTTTATTACATAGACAAAGCTATGGGCTCAGCTTTTAATGTGACTAGCAATGTCCTCACTTTCACTCTTTTTGACATGACAACCGACTCAGAGCTTATCCGCTTAACTTTTTTTTTTTTTTCTAGAGCTAGTTTATTGTTGTCTAAAATAGATATTTATGGATCAGTGCTTTTATCTTCCTTTTGTGTGTCTGCTTCTGTCTTCTTGAATCCCTATTTGGTTTCTGCCAAAGTCCACTTACACTGAGCCTAGTTCTGCTGGAGGTTTTTCGCTGTTAAAGGGTAGTTTTTCTTCTCCACTGTCACTCCATGCACACTTGGTGAGAGGGATTGCTGTAGAGTCGACACAATTCAGGCAAATGTTTACTGTTGCCACATGCTCATCCAGGAGGACCAAATCCTGCCAAGTCAATGAAAAAATGCAATTAGATACATTTTTTAAATACCTTTTTGTGTGTATGTTTTGATTGATTCTGTAAAGTTTCCTAAGATGACAGGTTTCAAATTGCATTATTGAAAAAACTGAACTCAATTAAATTGAATTAATATAAGGAGAGTATTTGGTCACAGGGGAAGTCATGGATGTTTTAAGCCAAACAAAGACATCAACAAGAATTACAATAACTGAAAATGTGTTAAAATGTGAAGATAGTCTTAAACTATGGTGCCAGAAATTATTTAAGAGCTTTGGCATGATGAGTAAATTTATTGACTTAAAGATGTCTCCCTGCGGAAGGGAAATAAATAGTTACCTGGTAATTAAATTGTTTTAATTACATTGTATTTTTCCCCTCATATTTCCTTTGGATTTTACATAAACCAAAAAGCTAATGTCATCATTCGATTCTTAATAAAAGCATGGCTGAAGCAATACTTACGGGCTTCATACGCAAACCTGTTATCTACAATTATCTGTATTATACAAACCCCCAGATAAACAAAAAGTAATACAGGGAATGTGTACACAAGGATTTCCTCTCGCATGTGAGGAGATAGAGATGTAAACACAATTATCTACCATACACCCAGCACACTACTGGCAAACTACACAGCCTCCAATTCTGAACTGATCATTAACCATGCTGCACACACAAGCCATCAGATTAAGCAAACACACCGGCATACAGAAATGGCTTGCTTTCTTATTCGAAAGGAACAAACGCATTGACTGTGGGGATTCATGCATATTTTTAGAACTGCAAAAAAAAGAAAAAAAGAAAAGGAATGGAAAAAAAAACACAAGAAAATATACACATACCTAACATTACTTTTGTAATTCTGCTAATTTACCCGTTTGTGACATCTGCATCATGCAGGCCTTCTGTACCTCCCAGAAGGGTCAACAAAGGGGATTTGTCCTCCAACATAATGACCTTTGTCAAGGTTTGTAGAAGAGACCCACATGGTTGACCTTTATTTGTCACATTATCACCAGTTCTAAATTATTTAAGGGGATTTTATGTGATAAATCACAATATAATAGGTCATAACTCTAAAAAAGGAAAACAATATATATTTATATAACATTTTACACATTAAATGCATAAATCAATTACATCTCAGATTGCTATAAAGCATTTAATATACTTTACATCTTACTTTATTTGTGTTTTTAGAACAGATAAGTCATAATTTTATCATTCATTGTTTTTGTTGATTTATTTCTGCTGCTGCCCTCTAGGCTGTGTCTCTTTTGTAAAATAGGTATGTAAAGCTGTTAAATAAGCCATTTAAATTCCTTGTAAACTTCAACTTTAGGTCTTAGAAGGTACATAACAACTAGGTAAATAGATTGTTTATGAACGAAAGCACTGCTCATTAACCCCTAAACTTGACCCAAATGGTCAAATACTTTGGTTTCTACATCATGCTGTTGGAATGATAAGTATCTTTATAGGGACAGGAAAATACAGCACAATCCTGAAACAAAAAAAACCTGTTACTGACAGCTCTCTTAGATATATTCAGTACATAATTTTTTTTTCTACTGTTTCTGTAAATATATTTAAATAGCAAAGAAATCTGCTGTATTCCCCTTTGGTTGAATAGGATTTTGTTTCTATGCACACAAATACATGCCTGATACCTAAAATTATACAAAAGGTAAAATGTAGTTGAAAAAAAACAACATGAAAAAGTGAGACAGTTTTGCCATTATGCTGTCAATTGTACAAACAGTGAGAATACGTTTATATTGGAAGCTTTCTGAACATTTAGTAGCGAAAACATCCCAAATAAGATTTTCCTCCAATCTAAAGGAAATGGCTTATCTCTTTCTCACCATTCAAATGTGGAGCAGATCATTGAAAAATCTCTTTTCTATAAGGGATTGGCTTTCAGTTAATCCATCTATTGTTATTCATTAGGCCTGTCTAGAACTGCAGCTTCATCTGTGACCTTTGACTCCTCTGTCGAAATAGATTAGCTCATCGAACCTGATTAGGACATCATCTGCCCCACCTTGGGGTCAAGTTCATTATGCATAATTCCAATTATGGATTTACCTTGCATGATAGGATTTGTGTAAAAAAAAATAAGTCACCAAACATAGGATTAAAAATCAAAATTATTCAAAATCTCACAAAATAACGGATCTGATGAGTCTTGAAATACAGCGCTGAAGAGGTGTGGATTAATTTCCAAAACAGTTATTAAATCCCCTGAGAGTATTGAAGGGGTATTGAATGTCATTTGGAAATATTTCCTGAACAGCAACAAAATAATTGAACCATTCTTGTAAATGTTTCTTATTAACTCTCTCCACTACTTTAAATTCCAGTTGTGAAAGCCCTTTAATCTTGCTGGTAGATGTTAGAGGTGGCTATAACTCAAGGATGAGCAGTATGGGTTAAAAGAGGGGAAAAAGATGGGAGTTCAGCTCACATATATTAATAGTAAAGTGAAATACACATATGATGCTCAGAGAAGGGTATTTCTTTTCCCTGAATCCAGTGGATAGAAATGGAATTTATAATAAGGCTATATTTAGAGCTTGATAACATGACTGCAATGAGTAATGAAATAGCGAAGGTAGGAATTCATTACCTGCCACATTATGATTTATTTAAACTGCATAGAATTTTTCTCTAACCATGTCCTCCCTGGCATATGGCCTTTCTGTCCTCTTCAGTGCATAAGGTCAAGGAAACGTATGGGTTAACAAATGAAGCTTTTCAGCAAAATCAAGAATCTTTAAGCTGCTGTTGCACTATTTTCTGCTATTGCAAAATACTGTATGTTTTTACTAATACAAGTCAAACAGTAAGGAACTGTAACACGTCTTGCCACACCTTTAAAGCGTGATACTAGCCTGTGATTAGAGGCTAATAAGAACTGGATGGGGCGAAATCTGAATCTCATTGTATAATTTGATTAATTAGTTCAAATAAAAAGGTTTAATACTTAAAAAAATCCTTTTGTAAGCATTGAACTTGTGTATTTGTCAAGATGCACTAAGATTGGGGTAAAAATAAGATATTTACTGAGTTCCCCCAACATATTTCAATTATTTGCTGACACAATCAGATACTGGATCAGGGGCTTTCCTGTTAGGGTGACTCTGAAAATTCAACATGTGCAGATCAGTAAATCTTTATCAGGAAGGTGAGAGTGTCAGCGCACAGCAGTACAGTAGAAGTTGAACTACTATCAAGTTTCTTAATTGTAATAGCTCTGCATATAGGCAATATACAGTTGCAGTCATACAAAATGGCCCTTCCCATTCAAACGGCAGCCGAATGGCAGCCCAGCTCCCCGCTACTATAAACAAAATTACCTTCAACTTCCGCTGGAGTGACACCCTCCTTCTCCTAGGTGTGCATATTTTTTTACTCTGACTCCACCCTTTCACTAAATTACAGTGTCTAAAGAGGAGAAGGTGCTTCTCTTTAGATCTTAATGTCCAAAAATCATGATAGAAAGAATATTTTAGTACAAAGATTGATGTTTGAAAAGGAATTGTAGGGGACCAGCCAAGGACCCATCGAGGAAAGTGTGAAAATTTTGAATGGCTACTACCGTAATTATAATGTCAAACGTTGCAACAGGCATAACCATGAAATGTTCAATAACTCTGTGGAAACATACTTTAGCTGGTGAGCAAATTGTGTGTCCAGAATTTAATAATACACGCATTAATAATACACACAAAGGACCTTATACCTAGACCAAATTCACCCAAAGAAATGCAGGCCCACTTAAAAGCAGAAGTAAAAATAGCAGGAAGGTATAGGAGATAAACAATGTGTGAACGTTGACTGATAAACTTTGTTTGCCAGTTACCTCAAAGGCTTTTTGGATGTCCATGCCACAAGAAATGTGAGAAAAAAGGAAGCTGTAATCGTGATATGTGGCATGTAGACAATGTAATTGTGCTTTTAAAACAAAGTACCAACAAACCAGCTCTGACACCTAGGGCATGGTGTGTCTTTGTGGTCTCTAGAGATGCAAAAGAAAGTAGTATATTTTCAGAGCTGAATGTATTACTGCTCCCAAAATCCTGTTCTGGTCAAAGTTCTGCAGTTACTTGAATGACCTTGAATGTGGAAATGTCTCTTTTGTTTTAAATCATTTTCACAGATCTATGTTAGATATGTATAGACATGAACATCTACTTAGCCGGTACTCTCTTGAACAGGCTGGTGAGGCGTGAAGAGGATAATGATAGAAAAATAGATCCATCTGGCTGAAATATTAACGGATAAATCTGAAAATACTATATATTTTTATATCTTGTTTGTCTAATGATTAACTTAAATATGAAATTTTCAATGTGTTAGTATCAAGATTTGTTTTTTGATACATACCAGAAATCAACGGAAGACATGGGGACGTTCAATCCTTTGAAAACAAAACAACTTTTCGTGATGATTTCATCTAATGATGTGGCAAAATAACTTTTCTGTATCTATCTATCAAGAAAAACACCCATTTTAGAACTTTTTTCTCAACAAAAAACAGTATAAAAGCATTCCCCAAAAGTTGAATTTCTCATGGTTTTGTCGCCTTTGAAATATATAACAAGTATTTTCCCAAAGATAATAAAATAGCATTTGTCAATCTACATCTTATCAATTAAACAATGTTTTTGTTGTATACTTTATCCAGTACAGTTTGCTAATTCATCAGTATATTCATTTACTTTGTGTTTTAAAGAATGCCCATATGCAGATCCATTATCTTAAAAACATTATTTCATAAGTTATCCGGTTTTATCAACCAACTTTGTTCTTTTTTATTTCTGCTATACTCTGTCACTGCTATAAGTCATTGGGATGCAGACTTTGCAAGGTAAACACTGTTCTAAAGGATCCTAAATGAGGTAATCCAGCTGTGGCCTCTCCTCCTCCTGCCCAAGGCAGGATTTTGAATGCAAGAACTGTTAAACTCCCTCTTTTATGTTAATCGGCAAAATGAGAACCACATGTCTGGCAGAAAGTGCCACGGAGAGCAATGACAGAATGCTCTTTCACATGGTGGATGTTATAGGACCTGACAAGGCAGCTAGCAGTCTGGCTTAAAGGCAAGAGGCATAGAATCTTGGCACTAGATTGTCAAATAAGCTGAGGTTCGATACAGTAATTCCATTAGGTTCACACTTGGCAATTTTAATTAACTGGGGCATAAGACATACGGTAGGCCAGCTTCACCCTGATGGTCATTTACTCACATTTTCTTCAACTGAAATCTTCACAGTGCATCTCAATTCTAACCCAAACCTTGATTCCATGTGTTAAGGCTTTGGTCACTTCAATACTTTAAATGTGGTCTCTCATTGCTGCTGACATTTTAAGTGCAACTTTCAGCCCTTAAGTTTAGCCTAAATTTGATTTATTGGATGGAACCGAAAAAAGTAGTGCTGGCCCACACTACTGTTGGTTGATATGAATTCACTATAGATGCTCCAATCTCACTGTAGTTCAAATCAAAAACATATATAAGCTTAATTCTCAAAATCTGCTTTTTTGTCTGTGTGTATAGTGTCTGTGATTTTATTTAAGCCATATGGTGTTTTTGCAATAATCTAAACAAAAGCATTCTGAGCAAAGAGAATATTAGAACAATGACCCGTGACCTTGTGCAATGCATCAAACTTTGTTTCAGGCATTTGTTTTCAAACTATAAATAGTTTTTTTCACACTTGCCATGACATTCACAGGGTAAGACACATTG
Organism: Cyprinodon variegatus; assembly: GCF_000732505.1. Classification (NCBI taxonomy): domain Eukaryota; kingdom Metazoa; phylum Chordata; class Actinopteri; order Cyprinodontiformes; family Cyprinodontidae; genus Cyprinodon; species Cyprinodon variegatus. The sequence continues at coordinate 277,053 of NW_015150748.1, forward strand.
AAATGACTGCTAAAGCTTCTTGTGCAGTATGTACATTTTTCTCTGTACTGATGAAGTATAGAATAGACATATCACTGGTATGAAATTGTATGAAATTCAAAGTGCTAAGTTTTTGAATGAGGTTCCCTTTTTCTGTAATGTTTGGCCACATATCAAAATGCAGGAAGATTAAAATATGAGATAACTCATCAAAAAATAATCAAACATGCAAAAATCTGCCTCTGCACCATTTTGCAGAATAATGTGATTTTATTGAACGTTAATAAGTGCAGAGATCTTTATCTTTAGATGTTATATTCTATTATATATTATATTGTAAGAATTTAAGAAAATACAGTGTTACAACTTCATAGTTGCTTTTTAATGCAGTGAATTAGACTAAACTCAAATAGTTTTGCTATGTTCACACTGCAAGCAGCAGGAGCAGCAAAAACGCGTGTCCTCCTTAATTTTTTTATGCTTGTACAGGTTTAGTTCTGACACCTGTCACAATTGCAGTTAAATTTGCTGTGATCAGGGGATAAAAAGTAGTTTTAATGTTTTCAAGTGAGAAAGTCCACCTGAAAACTTCGTCTGTGCTGTCAGTTCATCAAGATTACAATCCTGCCTTCAAATATAATTTTGATGTCGGAGCCGCTCAGTCCCCCGTACAACGGTGGTGTGCTCCGTTCAACAGCAGCCTCTGGAGCAGTCGCTTCTTCGCTGTGTGTATGTGTGCAGCCTGTGTATAGCGGATTTTTGCTGCAACTGTTCTTGGTGGCTAGAAGTAGATGTTAGCATTTTTTGCATATGTAATCCAAACTGCAGGTGCCAGGATAATAAAAGCAAACATGTTTTGCCAGCAGATTTCAGCATTTTAAGTTAATTTAGATGTTAATAAACTGTTTCAGTGGCGTGATCATAGCAATGTGCATCTGCAGGGCTGTGTCTGTCTCCCTGCCAGCCCTCAGATCAGCTTCTCTTATTGGTTGATGTGGCACTTTGAGCAGCAACAGTTCAATTTTTCCAACTCCAGCAGCTGCTGCTTAATATAAACAAGGCCTGTCATTAAATGACTAAGACTGGAGTATATATGTGGGTATATTGGGGTTTGTTCTAGCACAATTATGTTTATATGTTATGCATAAATAAACTTTGGGGAAAAAAAGACTAAGATTGGTATTAGGCAGGAAAAAAAAACTGACATCATTTCTGACCTCACAAAAAATTTTTTTTCTTTTTTTTTATTTCATAGCAGATTTTCATTCCTAAGCAATTAAAATCCTTTATAGAACCGCGGTGCCTAATCCCAGTCGGAGTAATTGGAGGTTTTTGTGTTACAATAATTTGTCAATCTTACTCTGACTTTAGGATTCCCAATAGCAGCTTTCACTTATAACAGCAACCCTGACTTGGACTTTTCTTCATTTGCCCACCTTATGTTGTTTGTCAAAGTTTTTTCTGCTGGTCAAAGAATTGATTTGCTGTCTGCCTGTCTCTTACGGCACAGCCTCCTTAAAGCAACAATAAGCTCCCAGATGTGTTAGTCTAATTAAATCTATAGTGTGGTTTGCTTCTTTGACAGCCCATTCTTTGACTTATCAATCTCACTCATGAAGCAGGCTTGTATTCACTCTGTGTAATTGAAAGATTTCTCTGGAGGTTCTCCAGAATTTAATGTGTCTGGTATTTGCAGCTACGGGTTATTTGCCTATTTCTTTTGCACTTCTATTACATTAGCCTTGTTGTTGTGATTCATAGCAGCAATAGATCTTTTAAAAGACCCAACAACCAGCTATCACAGGTATTGTTCCACTGAATGCTTTGCAAATTCAGTTTAGCCTTACAGACTAAACATACAAACTTCCTATTAGTTATATACTCTAAAATGTTTACAAAGTTGCTCCTAAAAATATTTTTTACCAAGAATACCAGGTGGTGAATGTTTAATTAGATACAGTGGGGTTTAAAGCTTCACAATGAACTTGTTGTTTCTAAGCAGGTCTAATTATTATTTTCTTGTATTATTATCTGACTATATAGACTACTTCCTGCAAGAACTACAATACTGAGTCCTTAACCTTTCCTAAACCAAAACTAACTGTAAGTGCAGCAAGCAGACAGCAGGGACGAGAGAAAGCTAATTGGGAAAGGGGCTGTTAACATGAGGATGTAGTCAGTTGATGGGAGTGTACATGTGTAACCCATTTTATAGAGCCACACCATGGGAAAAAGTTTCCGTACTCTTGGCTCCAATACTGATAATTTCAGTATGAAATAATAACAAAACTGCAGCACTTGCTAACATCATGTAGTCATGTTTCACCACTTACACATGCCTGCCTATTAATAATCCTAAAATGTCTATGACCAAAACTTTTTTTTTTTTTCTTTTTTTTTAGGACCATGCAGCTGTAAGTGGTCACCACTGCTGGTGAAAAAAAAAAGTTTGAAATGTATTTGCTCTCTATCACTTTTCCCCCGAATCTTATTCACCATATATGTCCTAGCCAAATTCTTTCGATAAAATGTGTGTAAAAGAAAGGCGTATGATAATAAATCACTAAATGTTGTTTAATGATATGATCTTTTTGATTAAAACGTAAATTAAATCTTGCATATGTTTGCTTTCATCTCTTGCTGATAAATTTGCAGAATATGCTTTTTTTTGTGCTTGTTTTGTTTCAGACAGGTAGACACAATGATCAAACCAAAAACCTTATGGCAATTATTCCAGTCAGAAACTGCATCTTTGTTTTTTTTTTGTTATTTCAGGTAGTGCCATGACCACACACATTTTGACCACAGTTAGTCACTTTAGTCTGATTTATTTTCATTTTAAGGTTTTTGTTTTTTCTCTGTATGCTCTTATTTTATTGGAAAGAGAAGTAACGCCAAATATAATTTCTTTCTAGGTTGTTTTAAACTTATAGATATGCAGTTTTCCAGGTTCTTTATTGAAAAAAAAACATGGTTTACTCCTTTTTCAGACAGTTGATTAGATGTTTATAACCAACTTTCTGATGAAAGTTAGTTAGTTGCTGTTTGAATTTAAACTGATAACTGTCTATTGGAAAACTAAACACAGGGGGACAGCACACAGAGCTCTTTTTTTTTTCACAACTTGCACTAATTATATAGATGTTTAAAAAAACAAGATCACATAAACCTAAATTCATACTACACTTATTATAGAAACCAATATAACAAATTATCTATTTTGCTTTGTCTCAAACTGAACTAGGTCTATATACTTCTGCAACACTGAGCTTTTAAGATTTTTACTGCCACTGTTCTGTGTGTGGTTTGGCTGCATGGTATTGGATTTCTGATAAATGATATATGATTATGTTAATTTGAAAAATAAACAGTATTGATTAGGTATCTTTCTTCTATGGGTTCATAACAAACATGGGGCCAATATAATTTAAAGTCTATGCAGCTTCTAGATATTAGACAGTAATTATTTCCATCTAAAATACATGGTCTAAATGAAAAGGTTGTTATCTGTCAGCATCTACCATCTTAGAGAAAAGACAAAGCCATACACTCTAAATGACTATTCTGGAAAATATTACTGAAATTGAAAGTGTAAGCCTATAAAAAGTATTATAAAAAATTCACTGCAGTCAAACCACAATGGATATTGATCAGCTTATAAACATATTTCATTTTATGACCTAGCAACACTTAACTGACAATTTCTTTGAAAAAATACCGTTTTACATGACTAGGAAATAGCAGCGATGAAAGATGAGAAACCATAAAATAAAGAAAAACTAAAAGTTGCAAAACGTAAAAAAAGATAGGGAACATGAGTAAATTTTCATATATGTACACAAATAGTGAATTGCGTAATGGAGTAATGGAATGGAGGTGTGAGAAGGGGGACAGTTTGATCACATTTCAGCTGACAGACTCCAGAGGAGAAGAAACTGTTGTAGTTGTGCGAGATCCTGGTCTTTATGGAATAGAGTCCTTTGCCAAACGGAAGGAACAGTCTTGTGTCCAGGATGAGTGTGGACAGCTGTAACCCTGGCTAAATTCTCCTGATCTTGCAGATGCATATTTTCTGGAGAAATGGTAGGCTGCTGCCAATCACCTTTCCTGCTGAGTAGATGAAGCTTTGCAGCTTGGTCTTTTTTATGACCGAAGTTGCAGCAAATTAGACTGTAAAAGGTGATGTGAGAATGGACTCAATGGCAGTGCAGAAGTTCACCATCATCTTCATTGGTGGGGAAAGATTTTCTGCTGCAGTGAGAAGAACATCCTATGTTTAACGCTTTTGGTGAATGAAATTATGTTCTGCTCCAACTTGATCTCATGCACGACTGAGGCGGCAGGAAGTGGAAGGACACAACAGAGTTGACAGGGGTGGCTGAGAGGATGGCGGGGGAAGTGGAAGCTGGCTCACTTCTTCATTGTGATCTTCACTGTCTCAGTAGGCCCACTCGGTTCGATTAGAGATGAGGGTTCTTTCATCTGCAAACATCAGAAGTTGAATGAAGCATAGTATGACTCAAGGTAACCTTTTCACAAATACAAAAAGAATGAGACCTTTTTGACATCTGACAAAGTGCAGTGAATGGTGTGATATGGCCAGAAGTGGACAATCCAGGTCAAGAGAGTTAAAGGATTGCATAGAGAGGACTTCCAACAATTTGCATTTCCAGCTCAATAACAGACTAGTGGATAAATATCTGGTTTAGTTAACAGGATGAAGGAAACCTAGGCAGGGTCATTACTTTTGTAGACCTGAATCATCCACCTTTAATATTCAAAGAAACGTTTTTACTGAAAAATGTCTATGAAATAGTCTTTTTATTTGACCCTTTATGACTAAACATAGTTTGATGAGTAGAGTGACACCTCAGTAGTTCAGCACCAATGTATCTACTGTAGCCTATATTCCTGAATGTACTTCGGATGGGAAGTTCCCGCACTGTTCAGCGGATGTGACATCAAGCGCGTCCATATTTAATGCCTCCAACCTTGCAAACAATGGAAGTGTTACATTCAAGATGGATTTTGTGGATACTAAGATGTGATCAACACCCAGCTCACCTCAGACACAAATGGCAATTCCAGGTAACGTGAAAAAAGCAAAAAATAACCTTGTTCAATAGGAGTGCAAACTATGACAATAAGCTCAGGCCAAAACACGTCAGTTTAAAATCAGGGGTAAGAGTAGACAAATTATACTGAAACTTAAAAATATTAGCCTAAACTCCTGTTTAATCATGCAAATATTATTTACACATGTTAAATGCTTAAACTGAATAATGAAGCTGGAAGTCTGCTCAGCATTTACCCTTACTCAGGTCCTCTTCATTCACACTTTGAAATCCCCTTTTATTGAAAAGCCCCTGCACCGCAGGTGTCTCTCTGCCTGCCTCCCCTCACTGCTGCCTGGTTTAGTCAGAGATATTGTCCAGGCTCCTTAAGTATTTTGTCTCATTGCCACTGTCCCACAATACCCTCATACCAACAACTGTGTTTTGAAGGTTTAACTGTACAGGCATCTCTATGCCAGTAGCGATTAAGACCATGCAATAGAAATTAGACACACACACATAAACACATAGCAAGAAGTGCATGCACAGGAAAACACACAGGCTGCACACATACACACAAAGAAAAGTATGCTCTTAGTGCCAAGTGAATCGTTGGATTTGCATCTCATTTGACCTGTGTGTGTGTATTAGTTTTAGTGTGTGATTTTTTTTTTTTTTTTCTTTAATAGCTCCCTGAATACCTTGGTCCCACACAAAAGCTTTCCCTCATTTATTCCAGAAAGGCCTGAACCCTTGCAACAGGGAACAGATTTAGATGTGCAGTGACAGCTTAATAAACGGAATGTTTTCAGTGCCTTGGTCTGCAGGGGTGGCAGGGGTGTCTGGGAGGTTCAGGGATCTGCTGTGGATGCATCAATAGAAGGTGGATCTTGCTTTGGTGATGGTAAGGCCTACACAAAGCCCACAGTGGCTGACCTACAAAATGGTGGTCAAGATGGGGCTTTATGTTTGTGGGCTGGCAGGGAGGAGAGGTCTGATTAGCAGGTTAGAGAAAGTTCAGTGGTTCTGTAAGGCTCTGGAAGACCTGCCGACTAGGATTTGAATAGGCCTGGTGGCATGTAAACACTGTGAATAGGGATCTGAGGCAAAGGGATTGGAGCAAAAGCACAAGGTGGGAGGGGTAGCACTTGTCTGAGTTCAGGGAACCCTCGCAGGAGTTGCGTAGAGGGCACTGGCCCTGGCTATGAGGCTTATTCAGGCAGATGCTCTGCAAAAATGGGGCACCATGGAGAGGTGTTAAACCAATCCCACTTCACAGCTAACCTTCCATTATTCATCATCAAAGGAGGCCCATGATCACAAGAGCCTTAGCACAAACTGGTCCAAGAAATGAACATGCTCCATATAAAAATCAAGACCATTCTATGATTTCTTTTATTCAGACTGAGCATCTTAACTGAACTAAAATAATTACTTATTTTTCCTATAACTTATGAGGTAAAGAGCAGACAAGTAATGTCAAAACTTTTTCCAATAGTTATTCAGCATTTAATAAGATTCAGTTGTATTGACTCAAACTGTAAATGAAAATAATTTTCCTGATAAAAAAAAAAAAAAAAGATGCTCTGGAAGCAGAGATAGGTGAAGGACAACAGACCTTAAGGGCCATAGTTTAGGACGCCACAGTGTATTCAATGTAATCAATCCTTAATTCAATTTAGTACAGTTTTTTATCTAACGCCAATTAAAAACAGATTCCATCTCAAAGCCCTTTACAGAGACAATTTAATCAGAGCATACAGTCGGATTGGTTAAAAGATTTTCATCAAAGGATAAACAGCAGATTGCATTGAGTCAATGACTTCACAGCATTCCCTCACACCAAGTATGCATGCAATGACAGTGGAGAGGAAAAGCTCTCTATAAATAGGGAGCCACCTCCAGCAGAACCAGGTGTGAGTGGCCCTCTGCTGAGGCTGAAATAGGGATTCAAGTAGACAGATGCAGACAAACAAAAGGATCGCAGACGCACTCATCCATAAATACTTTCTATGTTAGGAATGGGAATGATAAACAAGCACCATAGGTTGCTCCGTCTGTCAAAGAAACAGATAAATAATTTAAGTCCGCACTGTTTTTTATTTTAAAAAGAATGAGAACACACATAGTTGTCACAGTCAAATTTCAGCCCATTCTATGTCTAGGAGCAAAAAAGGTCTAGGATTAGAACACAAGTCCAGTTTATGGTTTATAATGGAAGTCGTTGACTGCATCAGCCTAGTTGATGCGAAAATGAAGCATCACAGCAAATGTAGCTGCTATTAGGAGAAAAAGCAGAGAGAACATAAATTTAGAAGTTGAACTCAAAAATAATGCAAAATTGGAAAGTAGAAAGTGAAATGTAAAGGGCTGACATGTCAGATAACATGTATTGTGAATAGGTGTTATATGAATAAACTGAATTGAAATTCAATTGAAATTTAAAAATTAAGAAACATGGCCCTCATGTCCTCAAGCAGCCTAAGCCTATAGCATCATAACTATAGAGATAATTTAGAATAAACTTAGCCACTCTAACTAAAAGCTTTATCTGAAAAAGAAAGTTTTAAGCCAACCTTTCTACTTAAAAGTAGAAAGGTTGGCTGCCTCGCAGACTAAAATGCAGTTGGTTCCAGAGGAATGGATCCAGTCAACTAAATTTCTGCCTCCAAATCTACTTTTAAAAATTCTAGGAACACCTAGTAAACTTGGAGATTGAGAGTGAAGTGCTCTGTTAGGAAAATAAGAAAAAATCAAATCTCCTATATGAAATGAAGCTTCGTTTTTTAGGGCTTTATATGTGAGAAGGAGGATTTTAAATTCAATTCGTTAAAAGAAAGCCCATGAAGGGAACTTAACACGAGATAAATATGATCTCTTTTTATTTTCATCAGAACTCTTGCTGAATTAAAAATCAAAATCAAATAAATAAGTCATCCAGGTTTCTGTGTCATCAACATGCATTTAGTTTCTGTAACAGGTTATTTTCTTAAGGCTTTATGGATAAAAACAGCTAAGCATAATCAGTACTATGTCAGGTCTGGTCATATCACAAATGAAGAGAATCCTTTGTATGTTAAACACAATACAAAGACAGCAAGATAGAAAAGAGAGCGTCATATTTCTTATCAAATATGATTAAAACACACTATATATACTTATTTTCTTTTTGCTGTTCTTGATAATTTGCTATCATTACTTACCTTATTCCACTTAACTGGGAAATAGTCATTCTCATTTTCTTTCATTTCAGAAAGCCACTATCTAAATAGTAGGCTTGCAACCTTTCTAATCATTTCATTGGGTTTTTCAGGCATTCATCCTCTTTTCTTGATCTTTTAACTGCTCAATGAGTTCAGCCTTAGTTCTTCCAAGTCAAAGTGAATTAGGGAAGCTGGAATGGGGAAAAGCTCAATGCCTTCTGCTCTAGTGTCCAGTAATTATGCTAATGTGGATTCATATGCAGAGCCCATAGCCGCAGAGTGGACCACTCCCCATTCAAGCGCTTAACTCTAATCTAATGCCCCATTATAGTTAAAATGCGGTACGTCTAACCCTAAATGCAAACTGTCTGCCCTTTTGTGTAAAGAGTGACCAACAGTTCCAAACTTCCCTTTCCAGTATTAGACTGACAAGAACCCAAAAGAAACAGACAATTCTGTTTTATTAACCATACTCATTGTATGACTATGGATGAAAGATACTAAAAGTGATCTGAATTTAAAACAGAGGCTTTTGATTGGAGTAAAATCAAAGCAATTAGTGTTTAAAAGCTTCTCAATAGCATTAGGAAGGTGCTGTATCATCCCCCCCCCCCAGAAAAAAAAAAAAAAAAAAAAAACATGTACAGGCTGATATAGCCAAATGCCTTTACAAACAAGAGTAACAGAAAGAGGCCTAAATAGAGACCTTTGTAAGTGAATTTTTTCTTTCTTGTATTTGAGATGTCACTGGTAGAATATACTCATTTTATTGCAAGCTTCTTTTTGTAGGACATCTGTCATATAAAAAGCAGATCAAATATGCTTTTAAGCTCCTTTCTTTTTTATTTTGACTCCTTACTTTATAACTTCTTAAACATTAAATACTGCCATAAACGAGCAACAGTGTTTTCTACAAAGCCTAACTTTTATGACAGTGAGTTACAGTTCACATCAAGACAGAGAAGATATTAAGCCCCGTTCTCAGTAACACTGTGTCTGTCAGCTTGGTTTCACCAAGAGATGTGGAGGAGGCCATAGGAGGGCAACAACCCAGCAGCAGGACCGCTACCTCTGCCCTTGTGCAAGGAGGGACAGGAGGAGCACTGCCAGAGCCAGGCAAAAGGATCTGCAGCAGCCGACAAATGTATGTGTGTCTGCACTAACAGCAAATGACTCCACAAGGATGGTATGAGGGCCTGACGTTCACAGATGGGAATTATGCTCACAGCCCAACGACATGCAGGATGCCAGAGAACACCAGGATTAGTAAATTCCCCACTTATATAGATAGACTCTAGAGAGTCTGGAGACACTTTGGAAAACGATCTGCTGCCTGCACGCCAGTATATATATATATATAAAATACTTCGAGCTATACCACATCAACAGGACTACGCAAACTCAATGAGGTTCTGGAAAACCACCCTTGAGGCCAGTGGCAAGACACTTAAACATGTCTCCATCAAATGTGCATATACCAAGGAGATGCGCTGTCCCCACTGCTGTTCTGTTATGAACCCCCTCAGCCAAATAATCAACAAGACTGGCTATGGAAACCCATTCAGGAACAGGGCCACCATCAGACACATTCTCTACATGGATGACATCAAACTGTACGCTACAAATGAGTAAGACATCAACTCACTGATCCATACCACTTTGATCTACAGCACAGACATTGGGATGTCATTCGGAAGTGTGGTCGGATGGTAACTAACAGAGGGAAGGTAGTCCACACAGAGGGGGTCTCACTGATATTGAGGACAGCTACAAGTACCTCAGAATTCCACAAGCAAATGGCAACATCAAAGAGGTGTCAAGGTAAGCAGTTATGGCCAAATACCTCCAACTGATTATTGAAACCTTTTTCAATGAATCTTGGGGTTATCACATGTGGAGTACTTTCTTGTGATTGGCTTATTCAAAGAAAGCTTTGTGATTGGTGGCAAACCTTCTCCGCTTAAAACAATGCATTTCTGTACTGAGGCACGTCAAGGAAGTCTCAAAAATCCACACACAAATGCAGTGAAGTTTAAAGACTACTGGTACTTTGTGATTTAATTTATAATTTTTTATGGACCAGAAATACTATGGTGAATCTTGTTATGTGCATGTGTGGCTCTTGAAAATTGAGATATACCTCCATATAAAACATGCATGTTTGATGAAGTTTTAATATGAAAACCAAAACATAACATGAATTACTATCTTTAGTACAGCGTTTTCATCGTGTCTGTAAAATTTTGACCTAACTGCCAGTGTTTTTAGAATTAGGATGAGTAACATCTCACCATGTGAGGGACACATATTAGTGGGTCTGTCTGGAGCTGCTTTCCCATAATAAACTTGAATGCTACCCAACACTATGACAACATTACTCGAAAGATTTTTCTATAGTGGAGAAGCTAGTGAAAGCCATTATTAAATTCCAACAGCATTCTCAAATTGCACCAGACTTGCCTCATTAAATTAAAATGGGGAGGGTCTTTGTTTGCTGCAACAACAGGAGACCCTGCTAATTGCCTTTTTTTTGTATGTGGAGCCCTAGAATAAAAATAAATAAATCTTTTTCTTTATACGGTAAGGGTACCACAAGACCCTGTTTTTCTCATCACTAAATGTTTCTCTTTTTGGGGGGGGGTTGTGGCAAGAAAAAAATAAGTATGTGTTCTTTGTTTGGTTTTATAAACAGATTTAAGTGCTGAAAATGTCATGTTTTTAAATGTTGCTTCCTAAATGAAATAAAGAAAAAGAACAGAAAACTCTTCCTTCCACATTCAAAGAGGGTAAGAGATAATCCTTGCTGTTATACCAGCAGAATCTTTAAGTCTGATCACGCTGGTTTAAGCTTTGTCCCAGCATAGGCTTTGTTTGTTTTAGACAAACTGGAGTTCACCATGGTTAAGATGAACCCTCTAGCCCACATTACTTGGCTTGGAGATGGTTCTTGTGTATGTGTGTTTGTGGAAGTGCATGTGTGTGTGGAAACAGGATTTATCTATCATGTTGTACAAAAGGCTTTGGTAACTGGCAATCTGGATGACCACAGTGGGAAACTAAACCTTGCAATATTAAGTCTCCAGCTTTCTCTCTTTCACTACACACTCACAGACACAGACACACACATGGAAAACTGCAAAAGATGCCAGAAAATCCTATTTGCTGTGTGCTTTGACATGGTATCCTAGACCAGCGCAAATGCAATCATAAAACACTAAGCCAAACCTCTATTGTGTTGTTATACACATAAAATCCTGAGCATATGCATGTATATCAAGTCAAGGTTAAAAGTAAGAACATGGTATTAAATCTTTTTTTTTTATTATTTTGCATGAGAATTGAAATAAATGTGTAATAATAGATATTTTTTTTTAATAATACTAAAGATTAATATATTACATCATGTCAATAAAAATCTGTACACCCTTGAAAAATAAATAGAAATGTTTTTCTTTTTCCTTAGGTAATAAAATAATAAAAGTGAGTTCCTACTCTTACTTGAGGTGACAAATATCTGCTCACTCTTTGTTAGGCCACACACACTACCTTTGTGCTATGCTATGATTACCTGTCTGCATAGATGATTCTTCACTAGCCTCAGCATGCCAAATGCTAGAAGTATCTGACACTGCAACAGAATTGGCCCTGTCTTTTAAGATCCTCTAGTTATATTTATTTAACCATTTAGAGTGCAAATAGACTTTGAATTGGTTATCATACTTTACGTTTAAGTTGGCTTAGAGATAATTTGATATAGACATCTGAAAACAAACAATGAAGACAAGGTAAAGTATAAGTTTGACCTAAACATGGTAAATTGATTGATTTTATTTAGTGATTTGTCCTTCTGATCAAGCAAACCACTTCTCACTATTTACCTAACTGCTCTCTCGAATGCTCACAAATTCTTGGTATTAAATTTTGGGGTAAGTATCTTGCCTTAGGGTACATCAGCATATGACAAGACGCTGGGATCAAACCTACATCTTTTTTTTTTGAAGGATGGCTACTCTTCCCATTCATGCTATTATCAGGTTTCCTAAGATAAGACTTGGTTTTATGAAATTCTTCTACATAGAATAACTCGAGGGCTGCATGGTGGTGCAATTTTTAGCACTGTTGCCTTGCAGCAATAGGTTCCAGGTTTGATTCCTGGCCCATGGTCTTTCTCCATGGAGATGGCATATCCTCCTCGTGCACGTGTGGGTTCACTCGGGGTACTCCAACCACCTCCCACAGTCCAAAAACATGACTTTTAGGGTAATTGGGATCTCTAAACGGCTTTGGTTGTGTGTCTTTGTGTATCTCTGTGTTGCACTGTGACAGACTAGCGACTTAAACAGAGATGTCTGGATGGAACTAACTTGATGTTGGGTGGAGTTAAACCTGAATTTGGATATTCCAACACCTGTTCCAAAACTAGGATTAATATTAAAATAATATTAGTATTATTATGTTTTTTAAGCATTTTCATATTCATGTAATCAAGATAAAATATCAATAAAAGCAGTGGTCCAAGGACACCTCTGGAAGTCTGAGAATATCTCTCTTGTGAAAACAAAGATTCATAATTAACATAAACAAAATGGATGGAATTTTTATATAAAAAAAATAGGAACTGAGCTTTTCCTTGAATACCACTGCATATCCACCATATTGTCTTTAAATGTATGTTAAACCCTTATTGACCCAGAATTTGACCTTGTTGAATTAATAAAAATGTCACACTAACAAAAAGAAGTGAGAATTTTGAGTTTAGTAGTAAACACAAGTCAAATACATTTAGTTGTGTTTTGGGTGTTATGATTTGCATGAAGATAACTTTTAGTAATAGAACATGCAAGGAAACAAGATAGTAAAATTTACACAATATACTACAAAAAGGAAATATTACACCTACGACCACTTTATTTGAGAGATACACTACAATACTCATTATCAAAAATAGTGAAAACATCTAGATGCCTACAAAAGGAAGTTAACCAGAATGGTTGCTGATGACAAAATGGCAACTGTAGCTTAAGCAACCACAATTAAGGTGTCCAGAATACACCTTTGAATGCACAAGTCAAAGCCTCAAACACTACTCAAGCAAGGTGTACTAAAGGTGTAATAAAGTGGGCAGAGAGTGTGGTTGCTGATAGGTGTCCTAGTTGCATGTAGACAAATTATGTGGAGAGCTAGTGTATTAGGAATCTGAGGAAATAGCATGTTGACTGCATTACCACTTTTAAGTTCTGGAATGAAAAAGAAAACAAATATTCCAATGGAACAAAGCACTGGGTTACACAGCAACAATTGGTGTTGTTCAGAATTTGCCTTCATTGTTAATGCCTCTAAATAAATCACCCCTACCCAGTCCTCGCCTGACTCTCCACACTATAAACACACTCTCTGAGACAAATAACCACAGAAAAATACGCCTCTTTTTCTCAATTTCTCACCCTCCATTTATTCCTTCCTCTCTTAATTCTCTCTAAGGAAGAGACCATTACAACTGTCACATAGACAGTTGGGAACTATTAATCAGACTGTTAGTCTTCTGGGACTTGTTGCCACACAGTTCACAGCATGGCTAAAGAGAGGGTGGACTAAGCAAGCTGCGCAATTAGCCCTGAAAACTGATGGGAAGAACCACAAACAAATGCAAATAAGCATGAAAATAAACAATGGCTGTACAACTTCTTTATAAAAAAAATCTTTTTTATTTACAAATTCTCTCTTTGTATAATGATCTTTCTTCAATGGCTTCTCTATGGAAGTAACCCTATATTTAAATTGGTCTTGCTTTACCCTGCCCATATAGTCTTAATTTTTTCTGAATGTTGGGTGTTCAACATGATCAAATCAACAAACAAAAATTCAAAAGTCAATGTCTCAGAAAATAAAAAAAAATCTTAAATATCAGCAACTTATGGTGACAAACTCTAATCATCCTATGCACACCTAAAAATGTTTTCTGAGCCCTAATTGGTGTCAGCCTCCATCAGCAGGCTACACAATAATGGCTGATTTTACAGCTGCAGAGAAGACATGAATTAAAATCTCTCTGCAAAGACAGTAAGACACTTAAGGCCATTGCTTAATAAGCAGGAAGTTCACATAGAATAGAATGGAATAGGATAGAATAGAATTCAACTTTATTGTCATTACACTGTCACAACTACAAAGCAATGGAACTTAGTTTGCATCTATCCAGAAGTGCTATACAGGATATAAATATTAATTTACATGTGTACAGAAACTATGTATGTATGTATGTACAGTAAATGGTAAATATACACAGAGAGTAACTGCAAGAGGCTATAGAATAAATGAATAAATACGGAAGCTATATATAGATTATACAGGAAATTTAGAATATGGATTATATATAAGTGGGGTTATAATGCAGGATAAATAATGGCAGATCATAGCACATAAAAGAGTTACAGATTATACAGTAATAATTGAGAAATGTGTGGTAAGTGATGTTGGATCCCTAGGTTGTTGTGTCTGTGTGGGTGGGTGTATGTGTACTTGGATATGGAATTTGCCTGGATAGTACTTTATCAAAGCACATTCATTAAAAAAAAACTTTCATTGAAGAAAAACCTTTTAGGAAATGGTGGATTAGCAACAGAGATCACTATAGCCATTAGAGCAGTACCAAGCAAAATCCATTAAAATAAGTTGGGGGAGTGTCACAGGGAGTGGACTGAGGCTGAAGTCAGCTCATCAAGAGCTACTTAAAAGAGAGAGTCCAACGCATGACTCACAAGCGTCTTACTTAAACTAAGAGGCAAAAAACTAATCTGTTGCAAAGTGATGCAAGGTACTTATCAGATAAAAGTTAAGTTTGCATTATATTTGGAATTCAAGGTCCCACAGTCTGAAGAAAGAGTGAATATGCAGAATTCACATTACCTGAATAGTGTGACATTTCCGTTCATAATGTGTGCCATATCAAATGCTGGTGTTTGTCAACAGTTTTCCTTAAAGTTTTTTTTTTTTTTTCCCTAAAGTCTAAAATCTAATTACCTCTGTACCAAGAAACTTTAAGAGCATTTCATTATTACTGTTCCTAACAATGTTTATTGAGAAACAGGTTTCATTATGTACCCTCTATTCTACCTAACATATGTACCAGATTTGTTAGCAGACTTGGCTGACCTGAACTCCACAGATAATCTATGGAAATGACCTAAAGGCCTCCAGCAAAACAACATTGATGTTTATTAAATCTCTGCAATCCTGCAATGGCAATTACCTCTATACTATTCCACATTGATCCATTAATTAGTGATAAGGGATCCCAAACCAAAAATTAAGTGCTTCTTAATGAACACACCTTTCAAAAGCTAAAGATTTCTGTTTAAAGAGTGCTTTCTATTGATCTAATGTAATCTAATTTTTCTTTGACACATAAGCAAATAAGTAATAATAAACAACAATTAGAGGTATAGTGGAGAATTTTCATGAATTTTTGAAAAGACCAACCCTTTCCACTTTAAAAAAAATGAACATGCACAACTCTGTACCTCCTCAAAGGAGGGAGCGGCTGTTATATATTGTTAAATGCATGTGATAGTATGCACGAGCCCATTTCTCCTCATGCGTGCGACTGTCAGCATAGTGTGTAGAGGCTGGAGGCATTATCAGGAGACAGGCCAGTTCACCAGAAGACATGGAAGAGACCTTAGGAGGGCAACAGCCCAGCAGCAGGACAACTATCTCCACCATTCTCCTCATGTATGCTCTTTTTAAAAGTTGCTGTTTGCATTGCTCATACAAGCTTACTTTCAAAAAGGAGATTTATAGAAGATTTTTCCACTTTTTCAGACCTGCCATCAGTAAGGGAAAATGGGTACGAACACATAGGACGGCAAAAAATGATTGACAATTAGAAGGACCACTTATTTTGATGATCCACTTGGAAAAATAACATCTTCCACTATACCTTTAAGAAAGAGACTGTAGGCTGATTCACAAAAAGAAATACAGATGATATCATGTAGTGAAAAATTGATCTTTTCACAGTAATAATAGTTATTCATATACAAAGCTTCCAAGCAGTAATTCAATCAACCCTGAATTTCCATATCCTCTGTTTGGAAGGAAATATGATTCAGATTGTTTCACACCGCCCCACCCCACTCTTGGGCAGGACAAGATCTAGGACACATCAGTATAAAGGTCACAACAGTCTGATTAAAATCAAGTGATGAAAAAGAGAGCAAGATGAACGTTAAATTTTCCCTGTGATGGAGTAAGCCAAAATGCAATCTGGTGTTCAACTAATTGAACAATAATGAAACTCTCTCAGGTCAATGTCATAAGGATTAGGAATCACTTAGATCTGCAGGATTTATCCTCAAAGTTTGATTTATGAACTACTATGTAGATTGATAAAAATGATCTACACACAGCTCCCAGTAAAGCCTCTGGATTGGTCGCAATTAACTCATGGTAGCATGAGACGGACTCTACAACCCACACAAGTAACTCGGGTAGTGCCGCTCATCCAAGATGACACGTGAGATTCAGCAAAGAGTGTAGAGGCTAGAGGCATTATCAGGAGAAAGGCAAGTTCACCAGAAGACATGGAAGAGGCCTTAGGAGGGCAACACCTAGCAGCAGGACAAGTACCTCCATCATTGTGCAAGGAGGAACAGAGGAGCACTGCCTGAGCCCTGCAAAGTGACCTCCAGCAGGCCAAAATCTGCATGTGGCTGCACAAATGGTTAGAAGCTGACTTTTTGTGGATGGTATGATGGCCAGACATTCATAGTTGGAGGTTGTGCTCACAGCCCAATACTGTACAGGATGCTTGACATTTGCCAGAGAACCACAGGGTTGGTAAATTCCCCATTGGCACCCTGTACTCTTCACGGGTGAAAGCAGGTTCACACTGAGCACATGTGACAGACATGAATCCAGAATCTGGAGACACCATGGTGTGCGATCTGCTGCCTGCAACATCCTTCAGCACGACTTGTTAGGCAGTGGGTCAGTAATGGTGTGGGGTGGCATTTCTATGGTGGGCCGCACAGCCCTCGATGTGCTCGCCAGAGGTGGCATAAATGCCATTAGGTACCACGGTGAGATCCTCAAACACCCTTGTGAGACCATATGCTGGTGCAGTTGGCCCTGGGGTGTTCATAATGCAGGACAATGCTACAGTAGCAGCCATTAAAAAAGGTCCTTCCCAGTCAAACTCAGCCGAATGGCATCTGACTTCCCTCCAACACTCAGCAAAATCCCGTCCAACTTCCAGCCGCTGGAGTGACCTCCTCTTTTGCATATATTTTTTTTGCTCTGACTCCAACCTTCACTGAATTACTGGGTCTTACCAGGAGATGGTGCTTCTCTTTAGATTCTTATGTCCACAAATCATGACAGAAAGAATATTTTAATACAAATATTGATGCTTAAGAAGGAATTAGGGGACCAGCCAAGGGCCCTTCAAGAAAAGTGGGGACATTTTGAATGAAGTGTGTAAGCAGTTCCTGCAAAATGAAGGTATTGAAACTATGGACTGGCCCGTTTGTTCCCACACCTGAATCAGACTGAGCACATCAAGAACATCATGTCTCATTCCATCCACCAACACTGCTCAATTCAGATTTTTTGGTGAAATCCGATTATATTGTGTGGTTGTTCACATTCCCAAATATATCCGACTTGTATGTGATCTAACTGCATTCATACAATTCAAGTGTCCTGCATGCGCAGCAGAGGACGCAATGACTGCACAAGTTGTGAGCATGCTCTGTGTTTATGGAAGTAAACATGAATGGTAGTGCTGGAGTCCATCTAGCACTCTTACTATTCCTTTTCCAACCGGACCAAGTGCATTAACAAAAGGATATTTTCAAGAAGATCAGGAGGAAATACTGCTCTCCGCATTGTAGTTCCCCATATTTTTTTTTTTTTCTTCCTGCTTCTGTGTTACAAGATGCAGAATAGGGAATTGAGTATTGATGGAGTTCAGGTAGGACGAATGAAACCTGGCTGGTTAGACACANGATATGTATTGGATCATAACCACATAGTCAAGTGGCCTGTGTCTCACTGCAAAAAAAGAAACAAAACTAATCAGAATTGCTCAGATTCTCATGAGAAGATCAGATACAGGTCATATAAAAAAAACGGATTTGGGTGACACAAGTGTGAACGTAGCCTATGTGTGCTGAGCAGCAGCGTCAGTGCCGCTAGATTCAGGCTCTGCTGGCCCAGTACCACCAGCTGCTTTAGGAGCTGGATATTGCTCCCAGCTTTACGGGGGAATGAATGAATGAAGTGGGCCTGTCGAGGTTTTGGGTAAAAAAAGAATCTTAGTTTCTGCTTTACTACTTAACCTTACGTCAAAACATATAGTCCCTGATTGGTTAACCGAACACAAATTAACAAAGGAATTTTTCAACTTTAGCATAATTTTTATTTGCTTTGTTCATATGTCAACCCCATCTATACTCGCAGAGCCGCTTTACTCTTTGTCAAATATCCACTTGAAACGCTCCTTTGAATGTTCTTTTACATGGGGATAAGATTAAGTTGTTGCCTGTGCATTAGGTGTAATATATTTACAGGCAGTTATCTTTTAACATTAAAAGTTGGCATTAAAAAATTGCTAAAGGTTGATTTAGAATCATTTTATAACTAATCAAATAATATTTACTCAGTTAGAAATAAAAATGCACTTCCTTGAGATTTTTGCTTCAAATTCTTTTTGTGTTCCTCTTTTCCAGTATTTATTTGTGATTTCTTTCAGTTCTTGTCATTTTTAAAATTCAAAGGTTTGCTTCATGATTTAAAATCATTGTTAGTTTATCGTCATCCTTTGTCATATTCACTGTTGCAACCTATAATTATTTTTTTTGGGACCTAGTTTGAATATTTATCTTTAGTTCATAATAAGTTTCTTCCCTGTTCCCTCATAGTCCTTTTCTAATGGTCTTCCTCTCCTTCAGGTTTTTATCTTGATCCTCTCCAGCTGTCCTCTCCCACTTCTCTCCTGTTGGCCTCATCTGCCTGCCTTATCCTACTCTCTTTGCCTCCTGGCAACTGTTTTTCTTGTATCTTTCTGGAGTTCTTCTGTAAGTTACCTCCTTTCTGGTTTATGTTTATTTCAATCAGCTTTTTCTTCNTGCAGAGTGTGGCTGTTGATGGTCTCCTGTGAATTTTACTTGAGACGTTTTAATTGTATTTGGCTTTTGTCTTTACAATTTGTAAGTCAGATGTTCAGGGGCGGATCTAGAAAAATATTAATGGGGTGGCAAAGGAGGGGCAGCAGTTTTTCTGGGGTGGCAACAGATAATTTTATATCTATATTTATATATATATATATAGATATAGATATATATATCTATATCTATATATATAGAGATAGATAGATAGATAGATAGATAGATAGATAGATAGATAGATAGATAGATAGATAGATAGATAGATAGATAGATAGATAGATAGATAGACATGCTTTTCATCAATACCTCTAAAACGCACAGCCAGCGAAAATCAGAAGGTAAGGTTTCCTAGCTGCACTTTCAAAAATAAACGCAGACTTTATTTTACACATCAAAAATACATACAAGCTACCATTGTCTTCTATCGTTCGGGTCAGCAATACGCCAGACCGCTGGAAACTAAAATATTCAAATTAAAATGAAAATGGCTATGTTTGGTAAGATACTAAATTATCTCTAGTGCGCTATGATGAAATCCAAAACAAAGGTGTGTGTGCGTCCACCTTCTCTATGGCTGTTCATTTAGCTAGATTTAATTTATTCTATTATGAATCTTGAAAATACATAATTAAGCCTTTTAAATATCATCCTAGCACAAAGTCTAAATCCACTCTTTGCTATTTGTTAGGAAAAACAGATTTTAAAATCCAGTATTTGTCATCAAATAAAAATATACAAGCATTTTTTAACTAGTCCTATTTTTTCAACGAATATTTAGATTAGGTTATTACTCAGCTAAACCGAACACTTTAAAATGAATAGAAATACGGTGGTAAAATTAGTTTAGTTTATAATGCACAAAATAAGCGACTGGAATGTTATATTTTTTCCTATAAGAAATGAGGCGTAGCTCTAAATCACATAAAATGACAATTTATTAAACAAACAAACATATCCTTCAGAATACTTTTGAACATTTATTTAAAATAGTAAGTCGATATACACTTTCCTTTTTTTATCTTTACTTTTATAATGGAACATTCTTTTTGGATAGTTAAGGCAATTCAATTTTGAAACACTTTTTGGGTGTTTGGTCCATGATATTTGGTGACAGTTTTAAAAATAAATTACTTTATATGCAATTGTACACGTCCAAGACACATCTTTAACATATGACAAAAAAAA